>NC_141060.1:48764217-48874217 GCF_041138505.1 Cibotium barometz
TCTTAAACCCCCTTTTGAAGTTAACTTTTTCACTTTTTGTATAGCTTCTTGCAAGTGTGCTCTTTCTCTTATCCTTTCCTTTCATGGTTATATTCACAATCATGGTAGATTATGATTTGAAGATTTTGAAGATAATCTTACTACCAATTTCAAATTTTGAGAATTTTAAGAGAGCATGGGAGTTATGTGGAAGGGACCTATGCAACGAGGGTGCAACATAGGGAATAAAGAACTAGCTTGTGGGATATATACATAAACTAAGAAATAAATAGAAAAAACAAGGAATATCTTAATGATACTTCTAAACTTTATCACTCGTAGTTTGCATATAGGCTCCATATAAGAAGTTTGGAAGTATAAGGGTGAAAGCAAGGTAAGGTGGACCCAAAAGTTGTGTTCTTGACATTACTTTTTTTGGTGATTTAAGGTACTTAGACTATAAATCCACATAAGGAAATGTGCTTTTAGGATATCTTATACCTTTAAAGCACTAGAAAAACTCTAAGAACTCTTAAAGAAAGGCAAGGTGGACCACTTCCAAGGTTCTTTTAAATACCAACCTTTAATTTTAGCAAAACCTTATAATTTAATTTGAGGTTTCATTAGGAAGTGGGCATCCTAGAGCCCTCTTCGAATTATGTCTATGCCTTTGCATGAGGGAGTGCATGTTTTGATATGGTGATCATGTAAGTTTTGTGAAAAGTTTATGTAGTTTGTTTTTTGTTTACCTGCATAAACATTCTTTTAATTTTTTATTTAGGAATCTCCACCAAGATGCTATTATGTTTATCAAGGGACCTCATGAGGCTTCATGTAACATAACACGTGTATTCACACTAATGAATTTCCTTTAGATATAATTCACAATACAAACATTAGGGGGTTTTTTGTGCAAATGTGTAGATAAGGGTAAATCTCCGATTCTAGTTATGTGTCTATATAGGGGAGAAATCTACTTTTTACGTGTTGTACATAAGTGTTTTACAAAGATAGATGAATGTAGGTGATAGGGTAGGTTCAACATGGCGCATGGATGAATATTGAGGGATATTTGTAAGAAAATTAAAAAACATAATAAATAAAATATTTATTTTGGAAAAACATCCATAACAAGGTAATAATAGGACCTATAAGAAGCACGTGAGTTCAATAGAAGGGGTGTTTTTCTTTTGTGGAGTTACAAAAAATTTACATATATAAGGGGATTTTTAATTGAAATGGTAAAAATTTGGTACATAAGGGGTACTTACGGTTGTAAAAATTGTTGCAGAAGGGGTGTTTTTAAAATCCAAAAATCTGTAAGTAGGGGGGTTTTTAAATACCCCTTGAACGCAAGTACTACATAGGGGGTCAGAAGAGTACACCCCCCCCTTTTGGCAAGATAAGAAGGGGTAATAATCCCACCATAACCTTTAGACACAAGGGCAAGGTGCAATTATATGATTTTGCATGTAGAAACAAACTTAACCCCTTGCTCATACACATGCACTTTGTTAAAAAAGCGGTTATATATGCTATAAAAAGAACAATTAAAACAAAATGTTTTCATCATCTAGTTGATTCTTGGGTGTCCTTTGAGTCAAGATTGAGTTGGTTAAAATGTACCATAAACTTAATTGCTTAAACTGTAACATTTTCATCATCTCTTCAAAGCAATGGATCTTGTGGAAGATGAACATTCATGAAGTTTATGTAAATCAATTATTAATGTTTTTTTTTTAAATTTTGATTTTTTAAATGTTTTAACATTACTAACATTTATATCAACGCTTTTACTGATGTCTATATCAATGTTTATACCTAGAAAGCCCAAACCCACCACACTCACTAGCTCAAGGCTAACCAAAAGTGTGAAGAGGGCTTACCTTTCACGGGGCATTGGGAGCATGGTTGCTTACCCGCCATCATCTCATAGACGAGGCAATAGCAACGACACTAGCTCTAGCACTTGAGAAGACCCGCCTCTCCCGTTATCTCACGACAAGAGTTTCCACGTAGAGCTTGGAACTCCCAAGTGTTGCAAGACCATGCTCCACCATGCAAGACAATAACCCTCTCTCTCTCTCTCTCTCTCATCACTAGCACACAAGCCGCCTACCAAAAAGGGCAGGAGGATAGGGTAGAGAGCTAGAGCACGAGGAAAAAGAGCACACTCTCAGTCAACACTCAAGGGAATGTCCCTTTCTCATTAGAGAAATTCACTTAGATAAAAGGGATTTATAAGTTTGGGCATCCACACCCAATAGCTAATTGGGCACCCACTTATTGTCTAGCCTTATCTAGGCTAGTCTAAGCACACATTGGGCAGATGTTGGATCTTTCACTTGGCTTGGTCATCCCTTGAGTACATTATTAAGCATAATTATGCAGGAAATACAATGATTAGAACAAGTTATTAATTCTTGCTTAGGTAGATAACATAAAATTAAGGGTGGACAAGGATCTTTTAATTCTTGCTTAGGTAGATAACACAAAATTAGGGGTGGACAAGGATCTTTTAAGGAGTGCCCATTATGTGTGTACATCCTTTACTGACTTTGCACTTTAGATGCCTCATCTCCACTTGTGACCAATGCACACTTCCATAATTAGTCTCACCCAGGTGATGCTGTTTCAAGCAATCTTTGATATGCATAACACTAGTGTGGGAAGAATGGTCAGTAGGAATAGCCTAGCCACTTTTGTGATTACTGAGCTTGGGGTTGGCATACAAATTGATGTCTAAAAGACTTAGTTTACGAACAAATTTTTTACCTTCTCGGCAAATGCATTAGTAAACGAGTGGGTCTTACCTCCCAATCCTTTCTTCCTCAATTCCAACAAGCCTAGCCATGTTGGTTAGGTCTCTATTGGTTTTCCCATATAGACCAAAGTCTTAAACGGATCCTTAAATTTTGGGGCTTTTTACATCAAGCTCTTGGTTCTATATAGGCATAACTACATTTCCATTATCACCATAAAACTATGTACCATAAACTTTGGGCAATGTATCCTTGGTAGTGAGGATGTGAAGCCAATTCTCATCCTCCCCAAGTTTGGGGAAGCCAACTACATCAAAGTTTAGGTCTACAATGACATCATTTTCTTGGACTTTTTCAAAAAGGAAAACACTCCTAGCTTTATCTTCATCACTTCATTTAGTGGTAACTGAAACATTATCTTCAATTGGGTTTTTGGTCGTTAAGTGAATGATAGCTCTAGTTCCAAAGATTTACGTTCATGATGTTATCCTTATTTTGTAAAACAGTGTGGTCAGTTCCCTAGTCATGGATCATCTTCAATTTTCTCAATAAAAGGCCTACCTAAAAGAAGTGGTTGATTTCTTGAAGTCATGATTGTAAATATGTGATCAAAAGTCAATCCACATGAGGTCATCGGTTCACTCTTACCACTCCCATGGGTAAAGTGAGGTTACCATTAGCTATTTTGATCTTCAAAGTGGCTGTGAGTGCTCATGATCCCCATTTTTCCCATAGTTTTGTGGTAGCAATACTCACTCCAGCCCCGTCATCTAGGATGGTTTTGGATCGTAGTCTTAAAGGCAAGGTGGCATTAAGTTCTTCACCTTCAAAGTACTTGCCAAGCTTGTTGATAGCACATCCTTGTACAATTCCCTAGGATTGTCTTACACTCTCACTCTCTTCAATCTGTGAGTTGGTATATTTATTAGGTTTGAGTCTAAAGCATGCATCCATCCATTCCCTTACATCCTACCAAAGACGGGGTCTCTTGATAATAGGAACTCACCTAATGTGACTGTGATGAGAGCACGCAGAACTATATACATCCGTAATGTGTTCTTTTCTCTCTTTATTCTACCGAAGACAATTGTTCTCTCATTGAGGTAATTTAACCTTCTTAGCCGAGGTACGAGGGAAGAGTTTTTAAGAAGTTAGGATTAGACTCACCCAGCTTAGATGGAAATTGAGAGGTAATCATTTAAAAGATGATCTTTTAGAGGTTTGAAATTACCGATGCTTTTTGGTTTAATAACAGTTGAATCAAAAATTGGTTAAGGCTTTTTAAAAAACTCAAGATTGCCTTCTTTAGAATTTTTTACTATCGTGTCTAAGAATGCTTTGTTGAGGACTTTAAGCATGGTTGTGCAAATTGATTGCCAAGGTAAAAAATAAGGGAGATTGTTTAAACTGGATGCAAGCATACCATATTTGAAGTCAGCCAAGTTTTCTCACAATCATGGGATAGTGCCAGATGTTGATATTTAGCATAAGAGAATTGGACATGTGAACATACAAAAGCTAAAATCTATGCAAACAAAGGGCGTTAACTATTAGTGGTCTACCAAGATTCAAAGATGATGAGAGCACACATGTTTGTGATGCATGTGAATTTGGGAAACAAGGAAGGTTGCCATTTCCTAGATATAGTCAAATGAGTAGGAGACCACTTGAGGTTATGCAAAGTGACATTTAGGGTCCCACTCAAACCCAATCAATAAATGGGAGCAGGTTCTACATTACATTTATTGATGATTTTAGTAGGATGACTTGGATTTACTTCTTGAAAGAGAAGAGTGAAGCATTGGGCAAGTTTAAAGAGTCCAAAGCACTATAGAAAAGCAATATGGTCACTTGATCAAATGTTTGAGGACAAATGGTCGTGTGGTGAGTATACCTCACAGCATTTGATGGGTTCTTAAGAGAGCATGCTATTAGACAACAGCTCACATGCAGGTATACTCCTTAGCAAAATGGGCTTTGTTTTGAGAGAAGGAATAGAGTGATAGGTGAAGTGGCAAGACCATTGATCAATGAGAAGAGTATACCTTTGTATTATTGGGTAGAAGCATGTGCTACAATAGTGTACATCTCGAATAAGACACCTACAACTACCATACATGAGAGTACTCTTGAGATGAGGATGACAGGTTTTAGGCATGACATTGAACATTTGAATGTTTTTGGACATATTGCTTATGTGCATGTGCTAGATGAGAAGAGAAGAAAGTTAATCCAAAAGCTAAAAAATGTGTGTTCATTGCATATACACAAAATAGAAAAGCATGCAAATGCTACAATCCATTGACAAAGCAGATTCTCATAAGTAGAGATGTGATATTTGATGAGATGGCTAATTGGTAGTATAAGAAAAGTGAGTGTCATGATTGATGATATTGATGCAAATGAGAATGTACGTTTACCTTTGGAGAAGTCCACTAGTATGTCTGGCCCACACGAGACATCTAGTAGTTGACAATGTGAGTCCATGGTCTCAAGAAGATTGAGATATGAGATGAGCATTGTGAGAGTAGTGCATTGGAGAAGGGTAAAACGAAATTTGAAGGCATTGGTATTGGGAATGCAAGTTATGACTCATCAAGTTTAGAGACTCTTAATGATGAGTTGGGAATCCTAGTGGTAAGAACTCTAGGTGTAAGGAATGACAGGTATGTATCACCACATGTTAGAGCTCAGGGAGCTCATAGTGACCCACAACCATTGAGGAAGTCACAAAGGGTGAGATATCAAGTACAAAGATTCACATACAGTGGGCATGTTATGCATCTATGATATCAAGTACAAAGATTCACATACAATGGGCATGTTATACATTATTCATATATGACATCTATGGTAAAGCATGTGACGCCTTCTTGTTTTTATGAGGCCGCCATTTGTAAAGAAGCATGGAACAAAGCTGTCGATGAGGAGATGGATGCTTTGGCACATAATGATACATGGGATTTGATTGAGCTGCCAAAAGGAAAGAATGTGCTTGGATATAAATGGGTTTACAAAGTCAAATACAAGTCAAATGGATTCGTGGAAAGGTATAAGGTAAGGCTAGTTACTAAAGGTTATGCACAAACACATGTGCTTGGATATAAATGGGTTTACAAGTCAAATGGATTCGTGGAAAGGTATAAGATAAGGCTAGTTACTAAAGGTTATGCACAAACACATGGCCTTAATTATGAGAGGAGACATTCAGCCCAATGGCTAAAATGGCTATAGTAAGATCTATGATTTCATTAGTTGCATCTAAATGTTGGAAATTACATTAAATGTTAAAAATGCATTCTTGAATGGAGAGTTGCAAGAAGAAGTGTTTATGGAACAGCTAAAGGGTTATGTACACCCAAAATTTCCCACATATGTATGCAGATTAAAGAAAGCATTATATGAGATAAAGCAAGCACCACAAGTCATCAAGGAGAAAGTTTTATATGGACAGATAGATTTGACATATGTGAAGACTGAAGAGCAAGTTATAGATATCTTTACCAAACCACTTGGTAAAGAGAAGTATGAATAATTCAGAGACAGACTTGGAGTACATGAGATGGACATGGTGAGCTTGGGGTGGAGTGTTGAGAATGCAAGCTCATCAGGAGCTGGTGGATAGCATTAGTTTATGGACACTAGCCTAACAATGTGTGTGTGGATAATAATGACCGTGTCTAACTGGCCAAGTGTGTGGACATTACCATTAATAGCTTTATTTTAGTGTGAACTTATCATTATGTAGGATGCTATGTTTTATGGAGATTAATGAAGAAACGCTATGGAGCTTATCTACTTAGTGTGTGTTTATGGAATGAGAGCTATGAGGCAGTAGGTGTGTCTTGTGTGTTCGTCTCTACTCTTTTTTCACATCACTCATTAAAGGTGGTTTGCTTTTGCAAATAAAAGGTAGTTGTGCAAGTTTTGATCTTTCAAGCCATCAAGAAACAACGAAATCAGTTGTGGTCGACTCGGTTTCTCATCACAATTGAGTAGCCCCCGCCGTCGGGAATGATAATATCTTATGCATCAAATGTATTCCCATACTGACTCACTTTCTTGTTGCTTGACATTGTTTAGTTGGTGTACATGACTCCATTTATGTCTAGTATTTGAGAGCTCTACCCTAAAAGGATTCTTTAAGGCAACATAAGTGGCCTTATAAGGAGGCTCTAGGGTTCGAAACCATCATCTAGATACTTCATCCAGAGTTAGTCCAAAAGCTAAGATCTGAGTAGGCTCGTCAAACAATGACTCCTTTAAACATTTGCTCAAAGACCTCTAAATGATCCAGAGCATCCTGTGTACCATCATACTTGATCATCAATCTTTGAACTTTTTGGGCCTTGGATCAAAATTTTGATCATCAAGCTTTGACCTTGTTGGGCCTTGGATCAAAATTTTTTGCGAGGTTCGCTAGGAATAACAGGTGTCATTCCCGTCCTTAAACCTCTTTCCATACCTTTTCGGCAAAGGTCAGCATTTCCAGAGATCTTCCTACTAGTCCAAGAGAAGCAAGTAAAGATCCTTGTGGAACTAGAGGGGTTGAAACTATAGGCGGTATGAATGGCATGACAAGTGGTGGTCTTGGTTGAGGTATGACAACCATCCTTGGTGAAGGCATAACCATGCTATTTCTTGGCAGCATAAATGGTGGTATTCTAGGTCTCTCATTAGACTGACCTGGGGGTGAGTGCTCCACAATACTCTCAAAGGTTTGTTCCCTTTTGAATGGGGTCTTGATGTGATTGTGCATTTGCCAGGTTTCTCAAGAAGTCAAGAGGCTCATTACTAAGTTGAGACATATAAGGCAGTCCCAAACTTGATGGAATGGTCGTATACTTTGGTAATCTGGTGTGAACAGTTGGCACTTCCACATAGGAATCATCTTCAACCAAAGTGGGTAGCTCAAGGTGGCAAGAGGATTTAGCTTTTCCAATATGGTTTTCTTAAAAGGGTTTATAGCTGGCAACCCATCTGACACTGAAGGGGACCATCTTTCTAAGCGAGCATTTGTGTGGTTAGAATGGGTTTCTCCTGTGAGAATCTTAGGGTAGATGCTCCCATGAGTGTTCGTGTACACTCTACATCCTTCTCTATTTGTGAATCTCCAAACCTTGGGGTTCAAAGATTCAACTTCATCTTCTTGCCTTACCTCTTTGGGTTGCACGATCTCGTGGATCTGATGGTGGCCTTGTCAATATATTCCACTTCATGTGTGATTAGATTGATAAGGATGCCAATACACCACCCACATCAGTGGACATTAAGGTTTTGTGGGATTCCTATGATCTAGTAGGAGGGAGAATATCTATGTTAAAGGTCATTGTTTTCCCATTTGAGAGTGGAATTGTTGCTCTTAAAGAAGGGGTAGGTCTAGACCACTACTAGTAGTAGAAGAATTCATTGATGGGCTCGTTCATAGCCATTGGTGGTTCTATGAAATCCTCACTTGCTGATGATAATCTGTCAAGGTCAAAGCAAGGGTTTATGAGGAGATGTGTGGTTAGGAATTGTTCAATTTTCATCTCGCTATTTGCTGTGGTGGGAACACTTGAAGCAACCTCACTTTCATTGTCTTCATATAGAGGGTTAGCGATAGTAAGTGATACCACTACTTTTCCTAATCACAAGTGCATACAGATATCTTCTCATAGTCAAGAGTTAGCCGTTGACCTCTTGACATAGATATCTTCTCATCGTCAAGAGTGTTTACGAGATGCAATTTCGATTCCTCTCAAGGAAAGGTGGAGGGGAGGGGGAGTGTGGCTCCATGTTCCACCTCAAAGAGGTTAAGTTTGTTGATTAACCCTTTGCACTCGTGTTTCTTTTCAAAGTGTCTTGTTTTTGTTTTTGTTTTATGCTTTTTTGGTGCTTTCTCTATGTGAGTTTTTTACATGTTATGTGTTGTGTGATTTTTTTTCTATCTGAGTACAACTAATCTAAATGCATATGCAAGTGTGTTTCCTTTGGGGTAGGGTTTTATGCTAGTGAATTATACTTTAAAGCATCAAGAATAATAGCTTTTCAATGTCAAGAATCAGAGATATCACTACTTCAATCAATGTCAAAGCACAAAGTGTAAAGCTGAAAATAATGGTGACATGTTGAAAATAAATAAATGAGACCAATGTAGCATGTAACTTCTCCACAACACAGAGGTTTAATTGTGAATGGTAAATGTGTGTGAGTGCATGTGGATACAAGAAAGATAAAGCACAATGCAAATAGAAAGAATATGCACAAAGGTGGAGTGGCCTAAAGCTGAGTGAAATCTAGATTGTTGTGTCCTAGATCAATCTGCACTTCAATGGATGTGAGTGAGGCTCAAGTGAATGTTGTGAAGGTGGATCTATGTTTGTGAGAAGCACCTATGAATGTATCATGAACTTGGAAAACTCCATGAAGCTTCACGCCCCATGAGGCTCATGCTTGTAAGGGTTCACACCCATGAGGCTTAGGCTTGTGAAGGTTCACATCCCTGAGGCTGAGGCTTGTGAAGGTTCATGCCCATGAGGCTGCTTATGCTTGTGAAGGTTCATGCCCATGCGGCTGGCGCTATTCTATTAACCTTTTATCTAGGAATCCATCAAGATGCTATTATGTTATCGAGGGACCTCATGAGGCTTGATGTGACATAACACACATGCATTCATACCAATGATTTTCCTATATATGGGGGGGGAACTATTTTTTTAACGTGTTATATGTAAGTGTTTTTACAAAGATGGATGAATGTAGGTGATAGGGTAGGTTTTAGAAAGTGAGGACCCTGTGCATAATGATGATATTGTTATGCAATTCATACGATTTTGCATGTAGAAACAAGCTTAACCCCTTGCTCATACACATGCACTTTATTGAAAGAGGATATGTAAGCTATTAAAGGAACAAACACAAAGAATTTTCATCATCTAGTTGATTCTTGGGTGTGCTTTGACTCTAGATTAGTGCAATCGTTAATTTAATGTACCATAAACTTAATTACTCTACATTTGATGGCTTATGTCAAACTTTCAAAGCCATAACGCCTCTTCTCATGTAGCTCTTTTGTTATCTTTAAGGTCGATAATTGATTTTCTCATGCAACTCTTTTGTAATCTTTAAGGTCGATAATTGATTTTCTAGGTACAAGAGCTTGAAGTATGGTGCAAGTTAGCAATTGAAGAATCCACCTTGAAAATGGACCAAGGGTGTATAGACACTAGTCCTTGTTAACGTATCTCGCCTTAGTCCTCTTTAAACATCATCATCTCTAAGATTTTCTCCTTTGTGGTGTATGCTAAATAGTGGTCAATTGTGTTGCTTTGAAAGATATACACTTCCTCCCAATTTCCTTGCTTCTTCTTTGCACTCTCTGCTTTTCTTTCAAGGAATCAACGCTTGGAGGTTACTTTTTGACATACCATTTTGGCCGTCAAATACTTGCAAAAAAATTTAAACGCCCATTTAAAAAAAATTAACACTAAATTAAATAAAAAGTTTACTACATTTTGAACGGCATCAAGCCTAGCGAACACGCCATGCCCGCTTGTTAGGAAGTTTCGGTCCTTTTATTATCCTTTTTTTTTACATTAAAAAAAAAACAAAATTCTGTGATCTCGCCGTAACCTGACCGCTGTTGTTGGGAGGCTTCGCGGGGCTACGACTGGCACTAAAAAGGGCAGCCTATCGAAGCAAGGCGGAAGTCTGTTTGATCGATTGAGCATTCACCTTAATTAGCATCGCATTTACCAGCCTATTGATTAAGCAAGGCAGAAGCTAGTGTTTTGCCGATTAGGCGCACACCCTAATTAGCATCGCATTTACCAGTCTTTCTCTCTCGTGCAGCAGAGGATGCCACGAGTTGTGTGCAAGCACCCTCTCTGCTATCGCTCCTACGATCGCGAGGCATCCATGCTGCAGCATTACACGGACTCCCACTCTCCTCAGCAAGCGTCCCGGGCTAGATCGCCTTGCAAGCATTGCTACAGATTCTTCAACCACTTCGTGGATTTCCATCTGAGCGAGCAGCCACTCAGAAACACAACGCTGGGGATCATCTCTGCTGCTGCGGATCAATATGATTATGACGACGTCGACGTCGACGTCGCACCGCCCATATTGCGGGAGCAGGTGGCGGTGGCTTGCAGCGACTGCGGGAGGACCTTCAAGAGCATGAACTGTTTGCACCAGCACCAGTGGGACTCGCCTTACCACACACGCGTGTCAAGGAGACGTATGCCCAATTACGGCTCCACGGTGAGGGAATGCTCGCAGTGCGCTGCGAAATTCAGCACGGCCAACGATCTTGATGCACACTTCACGGACCGGCACGCATGTGAGAGACATACTATCGATCATTCCTGCTGCTTTGCTTATCTGTTCAACATTAATGCCTTTCCTAAGCTGGTGTAATTGGTGAAATGTTGTGTGCAGTGACGGAGGTCCCGGAGTTCGACGAGCAGTTCACCTGGCAGCTTGTGGCTCCGCGCTTCCAGTGGGCGTGGAAGAATCCCACAGTGCACCTCCATGGCATCTACAAGATCTTCAAGGTCTACAACCCGGGCTGGAGGAGGAAGGGCTTCGAGGAGTATAGGAAGAAGCTGAAGAAGGAGTACTTAGCCAACAACAAGCGCTTCACGGCGGCAGACGAAGACATCGATGTACGCAACAAGATCCTGCGCGACGGCAACGAGCTGCAGCGGTACCATGGGACCACGGTGAGGTGCGGGCTGGGGCAACTGGCCCAAGCAGGAGTAATTCAGCCGGGGAGCTCGTCCTCATTGTGCTCCGACCCATGGTGCAGCCTGTGCAGGATCCTCCAGTCGGGCTTCAAGACCAGCAAGTGCCGAAAGGAGCGTTTCCAAAGATTCGGGAGGGGCATCTATTGCTCCTCCATCAGCAGCAAGGCCAACGACTACGTGTGTTGCAGCAACTTGCAAGAGAATCCTACAAACGGATCGGGCATCAGCAGCAGCAGCTCCTACAAGGTGATGATGGTGTGCAAGGTGTTGGCTGGGCGCATGCATCGATCCACTCGCAACCTCCAGCACCTCACTAGGCCTCCCCCTGGCTTCCACTCAGTCCAAGGTGACCCTGGCGAGGTCCTTAACTACGACGAGCTCGTGGTTTATGACGATCGGGCCATCCTTCCAGCGTACATCGTCCTCTACTCTAGCGACGATTCCAGCGGTCATCGCAGTCATCGTCCTCTACTCTAGCCATCCTTGGCAAACTTATACCTTGTGCCACTTCCTCTAGTTATCACTTATTCTTTTATTCTTTTTAAGGGACTCGACTCCCTAAAATGTACATTGGCAAACTTATACCTTGTGCCACTTCCTCTAGTTATCACTTATTCTTTCATTCTTTTTAAGGGACTCGACTCCCTAAAATGTACATTGGCGATACCGTATTAATTAATGAATTCATACCCCATATGGGGCATTAATTAATTAATCACAAGTATATAAGCTTTCAAACAACCCCTACGCCCCTCTACCTCCTCCTCTTCATCTGCCCTTGCGTTCTCCTCAACCTGGCCCCCTCCACCCACCCCCTCCAACTGTCAGCTATTCATCGCCTCCCCAAACATTAGAGGGAGAGAGAGAGAGCCCTAGACCATGAGAGAGAGAGACAGAAGTGTAGATAGAGATAGGGGAGCTTGTTGTGTGCTGCTAGAACCCTGCTACCTTTTACGTGAGAGAGAAGTGTAGATAGAGATAGGGGAGCTTGTAGAGAGAGAGAGAGCCCTAGACCATCACAGACAAAAAGAGAGATGACATGCCTCGCCGATTTTTTTTTAAATTAAATCACCCTAGGTGTAAATTTCTCGTCATAATCATGACCAAATCTCCCCAATCTTGAGGTGATTCAAGGTCTAAAACCTTAATCTTGATGTTCTTGCATACATCAATTTATTCCTCTATCGTTGTAGTCGTAACCTTCATTAGTTTGTTATTGTGGTTCTTTAGCTTCTTCCTATACTCCAGGTTATAGACCTTGAAGACCTTGTGGCCGATGCCATGGAGGAGAACAACTTCTTCCACACCAAGTGGAAGCACCCAACCACATGTTTCCAAGTGCCCTACTTGTTGCACTCCAGCACGTTGCTCACTATAAGGAGAGCAAGAAGGATAGTGGTGTGGTTTATCTATGTCTCTCACATGGGCGTAGATCCATGAAGTGTGTTGCTCCAAATAATTACCATGCTAAATTCTGCAACACACTATGGGCATTCCCTCATCTTGGAGCTGTAGTTGGACATACGTCTCATTGCCATGCATGTGTGGTAAGCTAAGGCCCACTGGTTCTCTTGAAGGTCTACTTCCCATGTTCGATGTTATAAGCCCTCCATCTGGTCCTGCAGTATGGGTGGTGAGCACCTCATCACATCATGACATTTCTTCATCCCAAGGTCACAAATGGTATGTAGCATATAGAATAGAAGGAAGGTCTAGTGCAATCCTAGAGCAACTGAAAGAATTGTAAAAAGATTGCAAGTTCTATAGCTATACTGTTCATTTTTTATTAGCTAGATTGTAAGATCAGGAAAGAGCCACAATGCCAATCATTGGCATTGTGGTGAAGCATTGGTATCATTGGCATTGTGGTGAAGTGGGATATGAGCCTTATGCATGGATCTTGAGGCTACATGAGTCATTTGCCCAAACCCTAAGCCAAGAATTGGGGTTTTCGAAGCATCAAGGCTTGCATATTGCCATTGAAGGGTTTAATAGTTTTTTTTTCCATGCTATGGAACACTCTTGATGCATGATTACATGCTAGTGAATGCTTTTGGATGCCACTCTTGATAAATGCTATGCCATGGGATGTCATTTGAGTGCATATGGATTCTCTTCATAGTTCACATGTCTCTTTGATGTGATGTGATAGATTGGAATCACATGGAGGATAAAGAGGCATGAGTACATGCTAAAATGATGTTTGAGTGAGCATGAGTTCATGCCACAACTATTGTAAGTGATTTCCATCCCTACATTTTGGATTGTACACCACTCTCACACACATTGTATTCACTTTGATTCATAAAATCTAGTATGTGTGTGAGGGTACCTTTGGCGTTGGTGGAGAGGCCAAGGGGGAGCATGGCATGAACTCTCCTTGTCGTCATGAGTGCTTTTGGTAAAGCGGAAAGGAGGGGGATTAGGTACTTGGATGTGAAGACTTTACCCCAACTTGTAATCGGACTAGGTACGAGGGTGGGAAGGCTGAGTGGTTGCTGGGAGATCGCAAGCATAAAGCTCTTCTTCGACATACGATCGACTATATTGCAACAAGCATGCCGAGGCTATGGAAGCCATTGGTCACTTAATTGGATATGCCATGGATGTTTGCTAGTGGTCAAAGCATAAAGGTCACATGAGCAAGCATATGCTTTTGATGATGATCATTTGGGGCATTAGATCATGAGTGGATATTGGGCAATTGCTTTTACATTTTGATTGAGATTTGGGCCAAATTGTGGGGAAATATGGCAAAATTTTTGTGATTTTTTTGCACTTTGCAGTGGGCAAAGAAGTGCAATTCAGTCCCCCAACTTGCTCAAGATCTCTCAAGGGCCTTTGGAAGTCTTAAAAGGGTGTCTTAGGGCAGTCCTAACTAGCTATCAAGTGGTTGATTTGGACACCATATCTCTCAAGGGCCTTTGGAAGTCTTAAAAGGGTGTCTTAGGGCGGTCCTAACTAGCTATCAAGTGGTTGATTTGGACACCATATCACGGTACAGAGTGGACAGTTCTATCAGGCTGAAAACCCTAATTCAGTCAAAAACAGGGCTGTCTGAATTGAAGGTGTTTACACAGCTTAAGAACACTACTAAAGAGATTCCCAATGAGCCAACAAAATCTCAATTCCATGACCGTTTGGATGGTCAACCCCTCATAGTTGACTTTTAGCTAAAGTCAAAACAGAACGGTATAGGGGTGTTCAAAGTGGTCAAAGCAAGCATAAAGCTCTTCTTCGACATACAATCGACTATATTGCAAGCATGCCGAGGCTATGGAAGCCATTGGTCACTTAATTGGATATGCCACAGATGTTTGCTAGTGGTCAAAGCATAAAGGTCACATGAGCAAGCATATGCTTTTGATGATGATCATTTGGGGCATTAGATCATGAGTGGATATTGGGCAGTTGCTTTTACATTTTGATTGAGATTTGGGCCAAATTGTGGGAAAATATGGTAAATTTTTTGTGATTTTTTTGCACTTTGCAGTGGGCAAAGAAGTGCGATTCAGTCCCCCAACTTGCTCAAGATCTCTCAAGGGCCTTTGGAAGTCTTAAAAGGGTGTCTTAGGGCGGTCCTAACTAGCTATCAAGTGGTTGCTTTGGACACCATATCACGGTACAAAGTGGACAATTCTGTCAGGCTGAAAACCCTAATTCAGTCAAAAACAGGGCTGTCTAAATTGAAGGTGTTTACATAGCTTAAGAACAAGTCTACTAAAGAGATTCCCAATGAGCCAACAAAATCTCAATTCCATGACCATTTGGATGGTCAACCCCTCATAGTTGACTTTTAGCTAAAGTCAAAACAGAAAGGTATAGGGGTGTTCAAAGTGGTCAAAGCAAGCATAAAGCTCTTCTTCGACATACAATCGACTATATTGCAACAAGCATGCCGAGGCTATCGAAGCCATTGGTCACTTAATTGGATATGCCATGGATGTTTGCTAGTGGTCAAAGCATAAAGGTCACATGAGCAAGCATATGCTTTTGATGATGATAATTTGGGGCATTAGATCATGAGTGGATATTGGGCAATTGCTTTTACATTTTGATTGAGATTTGGGCCAAATTGTGGGGAAATATGGTAAAATTTTTGTGATTTTTTTGCACTTTGTAGTGGGCAAAGAAGTGCAATTCAGTCCCCCAACTTGCTCAAGATCTCTCAAGGGCCTTTGGAAGTCTTGAAAGGGTGTCTAAGGGCGGTCCTAACTAGCTATCAAGTGGTTGATTTGGACACCATATCACGGTACAAAGTGGACAGTTTTGTCAGGCTGAAAACCCTAATTCAGTAAAAAATAGGGCTATCTGAATTGAAGGTGTTTACATAGCTTAAGAACACTACTAAATAGATTCCCAATGAGCCAACAAAATCTCAATTCCATGACCATTTGGATGGTCAACCCCTCATAGTTGACTTTTAGCTAAAGTCAAAACAGAGAGGTATAGGGTTGTTCAAAGTGGTGATCCAGGGTGATAGAAGTGTTCTTCTCATTGAGACGAACATGGAAATCCTTTGATCTTTCAATTCTGACATTGGTAGCACCAAAAACCCTAATTTGGTACTATGGGTGACTATAAACAAGAGGGAATGCCTTTACATGACATGAGTGATCACATGGTGAATGCGGGCATGTCAGGGCATACAAGTGGAAGTGCACAGCTTCTTTGAAGCACATTACTTTGGATATGCTAAAGGTTACTATCACCGAAGCTATGAAGGATGCACAAAGGGATATTTGTTTCCAAAACAGTGAGCTTTCGAGGCCGCAAACAGTGAGCATATGCAGTAAAGCAATGTTCTCATGGAGCAAATGTCCAATGCTATGAATGAGGGCTTCAAAAAGCTTGGTGATGGGATAAATGAAGTGCAAAGGTGTGTGGAAAAGATTGATACTTCCCTTGATAGGACAAAAGGTGGGTCACAATCACAAAGGTCATTTCCAAATCCATCATCTTGTGGGCTTAGTAGGCATGGAGATGTTGAAAGTAAGGTGGGAACTTCCAATGGGTACACTCAAGGTATGAAGACAACACTTTAAGAGAATCCAAAAGATGTTTCTCATGTTCATTCACCATTTTCAAAGCCTTATGGAAAGGAAGGAATGCATAGGCAAGATTTGATGGAGTCAAAACAAAAGGAAATAGCCATAATTTCCAATGAAGATAACAAAGATAGGTATGCATGGTTATATATGATGAGGTCATACATTCCAAGTTACCAAAGTCCTTGACAAAGGATGAATTTGTGGATCGTATGATTTCTACTTCTATTGGAAGCTTATGGTTCAAGCATGGTGAATCATTTGTAGAAGATTTGCTCTCTTTTGATGGGGAAGGAGTCACTTGTATATAGCTCAAGGAATGGATTTGCAATTGGGATGCCTACTTTTGTGCATTTCCATGCAATGAGAGTGACAAAGTGAAGCAAGTGACACGCAAATTTGGAGGCAAAGCTAGACAATGGTGGCTGCAAGTAATGCATGAGTACAAATGGGATTGGGCAAATTTAGCCTATGAAGTGGTACAAAACTTTGTGGCTACTCAAGAGCAATGGAACTTTAGGGAAAAATGCATGCCATTATTACATGTGGATTCATTGCCTAAGTATGCCGAGGAATATTGGTACCTTTCCTTCTTTGTGCCTAGCATTCAGGAGGAGAAGGGGATCATATGTAGATTTATACAAGAATTAGGCAAGGAGTTCATGCAAGTGGTCCAATGCTTCATGAATATTGACAATGACATTGCTCTTAATGAGATCATATTGTTAGTGGAGCTCTTCTACAAGCCTACCCCATCTATACATGGGCTTTCTACTAGGATTTCACTTCATGTCCACATCTCTTATTGGAAGCCATTGCTATGGGGACACTTCAAGTGATGATGGAAATGCTAATGATTTGTGTCAAGTGGCTTCAATGCATGTATGGATGGTTGAAAATGAACTAGTGGTGGACAACCATGAAGATACAAGTGTTGATGGGAAAGATGAAGAGAAAATGCATGGATCTCTTCTTGTTGGGGAGAATTGTATGGATAAAGATGAATGCAATGAGACTCTTCTTGATGAGGGGGACAACTCTTATGAAGATCTTCATGGTGTTGCATTGCATGAGGGATTTGTGGTTGCTGACCATGAAGATGTGGAATATGATGTGAATTCACAAAATGATGGTGTGGATGGAAGCAATAATGTGGTTGATTGTGATCCTCATCATGAGGACATTTATGAGGAAAATGCTTTGGCTAATGATAATGATGATGCTTTGATTTATGGAAGTGATTCATGGGTGGAATTTGATGGCGGATCATTGGTTGGTGATGACACTTCCAACCATGATATTTTATAACCATTTGATCCTGGTATACATGGAAAGATGCTTGATGTGGATTCATTTCCATATGATCTAGGTGGGCATCATGCATTGCCACTTGAGGCGGATGGATTTCCATTTGACCCGTGGATACTATGCATTGCCATTTAAAAAGCGGATGGGCTTTCTTTTTAATCGGGCATCTTTGGAAGTCAACCTTATTGATGGTGGGTACTTCATGTGGGTCACCTATTTCCTTATGCTTGAGTCTTCATGAAATAAGTACAGTTGTATGGTGTCTTTGGATAGTTATATGCATGGAATGGAATGATGATATGAAGGATGCCATTGCTGTAAATTTACTGTATGGACAACCATGGTCATTGGTGTACTTTACCACTCATCAATCAATGCTCAACAAGACTCCGTGGACTTATGAATATCATAGAGAGTAGTCCATATGTACATCAAATAAGTGGACAGCTCTATGTGGAGTTCTTTTATGTGAGGCACTTTTGGAGTTGCAACAAATGTATTTCCGCATTCATGAGGGAAGTCAAGAAGATTTCCAACGACCCATACATTAATATGGCAGGCAAGTATGGAGGCCCAACATTAATGGGTCTGAAAAGGTGGGCATAGTATATAAGTGAATATTATAACCATGGTAATAACATACTTTTACCAACATACCTTAATCAATGAAGTCATACTTCTTGGAGCTTCATGCTTCTTTGGCTATGGTGGTACTCCCTTGAGTGCATATGGTACTCCATCTTGAGTGCATATGGTACTCCATCATGAGTTCATGTGGTAATCCATTATGAATGCAATCTTCTCTCTTTCTTTTCCCCATCATTACAGTTTTACCATCGGAGATAGGTGGGACAGTGTGTTGCCAGCCTGCTATTTTCTGCATAGTGCAAAGGGAGTTCCCTATGCAAAAAATTACGGGTTTAAGTGGGACATCATGCTTGTATGGCTTTCAAAGGGGATGACGCTCTTTTAGTGTGTACATGGGGATACTTCCCCTCCACTCGCAACGTTTCACCACCATTGCACACCCAATGGGCAAGACAGTGTGTTACCACCCGCTATTTTTTGCATAGTGCCCAAGGAGTCCCCTATGTAAAAAATAACAGGTTTGGGTGGGACATCAAACTTGTATGGAATCCGATGGGGTTGAAAGTTTTGTGAGTGGATTCATGGGGCTTCTACCCCTCCACTTGGAAAGTTTCACCACCATCGGATATTGGATGGTGGGCCAAGGGGTCCCCAATGCAAAAAAATAGTGGGTTTGGGTGGGATATCCCGCCCATATGGTGACTGATGGGGGTGAGACTTTGCAAGTGGGTCCATACGGCAACTACCCCTCAACTCATAAAGTATTACCACCATCGGATGCCGTTTGTGTGGGACAGTGTGTTGCCACCTGCTATGCAAAAAATTGTGGGTTTGGGTGCAAGATCACTCTTCTATGTCATCTCATGGGATTGAAACTTTTTGAGTGGGTCCATGGGGAAACTACCCCTCCACTTGCATAGTTTCACCACCATCGAGTGTTGTTTTGGTGGGATAGTGTGTTGCCACCCGCTATTTTTTGCATAGTGCCCAAGGGGTCCCCTATGCAAAAAATAGCAAGTTTGGTTGGGACATCACACTCATATGGCATCCGATGGGGTTAAAACTTTTCAAGTGGATTGATAGAGCTACAATTCCTCCATTTATAAATTTTCACCATAATCAAACGCGGTATGGGTGGGGCCGTGTGTTGCCCAACTGCTATTTTTGCATAGTGCAAAAGGGGTCCCCTATTATGTAGAAAATAGCAGGTTTGGGTGGGACGTCATGCTTGTATGGTGTTCGATGGGATTAAAACTTTGGGAGTAAGTCCATGGGACTACCACCCATCCACCCATCCACTTGCACGGATGGGCGGGACGATGTTTTGGCACCTGCTATTTTTTGCATAGTGCCCAAGGGATCCCCCTATGCAAAAAATAGTGGGTGTGGGTGGGACATCATGCTCGTATGGCACTGATGGGGATGAAACTTTGCGAGTGGCTCCATGGGACTGCTACCCTTCCACTCACAAATTTTCATCACCTTCAGATGTCGGATGGGTGGGATGGTGTGTTGCCAACCGCTATTTTTTGCATTGTGCCCAAGGAGTCCCCTATGCAAAAATTAGTGGGTTTGGATTGGACATCATGTCCATATGGTGTACTATGGGGTTGAAACTTTTTGATTGGCTCCATAGGGCTACTACCTCTCCACTCACAAAGTTTTACCACCATTGAATCCCGTTTGGGTGAGATGGTGTGTTGCCAACCGCTATTTTTTGCATAGTGCCCAAGGGGTCCCCTATGTAGTGCCCAAGGGGTCCCCTATGTAGAAAATAGCAGGTTTGGGTGTGCAAGATCATGCTCCTATGTTGTCTGATAGGGTTGAAAGTTTGTGAGCGGATCCATGGGGAAGCTATCCCTACAGTCGCAAAGTTTCACCACCATTGGATGCCTTTTTGGTGGGATAATGTATTGCTACCCACACTAACTTTTGCATAGTGCCCAAGGGCCCCCCTACACAGAAAATACTAGGTTTGGTTCTGGGAGATCACACTCATATGGCATCTTATGGGGTTGAAACTTTTCAAGTGAGTCAGTCCATGGGGCTACAACCCCTCCACTTACAAAGATTCACCACCATCAAACTTCGGTGGGTGGGACGGTATGTTGCCACCTGCTATTTGTTACATAGTGCCCAAGGGGTCTCCTATGTAAAAACTAGCGGGTTTGAGTTGGACATCACCCTCGTATGGCATCCGATGGGGGTGAGAATTTGCAAGTAGCACCCAATAACACTCTCTGGATTTTTTTTTGGGTGCATTGGACCATCCATGAGGAATATTTAAGACAAGAACGACATGAATGCATACATTGTCAATACACGATTCAAGACAGACACGAATGCAATACTATCAATTCACATTTCAATATTACTATCAAAATTTTATGTGTACACATATATACAAGGGAATCCATATGTCGAAGTAGCCCATGGCTTCAGTTACAAAAATATATATACAACCACATCCTCAATATGGAATGTGATACTATAAGTCTGAGTACTACTCAGACCCAGATGATGACTCGCTGCTCCCTCCATGATCAGATGAGCTCACATCGGTAGGAATGTCCGATGAGTAGTGCTCACGTCCACCCTCTGCAGTGGCGGCGGGTGGATCAGCAGCTTGTGCCTGTTCAAGTAATATATAGTATATAAGTATATATATATGTAATTCAATAAACCAAAATCATTCGTTTAGAGTTTTCAAGTACCTGTCGACCGTATGGTCTCATGGCCATGTCAAACTGCACGTCTGTAATACGTCCCTCGGCTCTGAAGAGGGCCCACATGTCACGTCTGCTATGCTGGCGAGCATACCCAGTATCGTGGGCTGTGGGCTTCCTCCCCGTAACCCGTCGCTGTATCATAATCAACACAATTTGTAAGATTAAAACAATCATAGAATCAATGAATTAAGTAAGCAATCAAATAAAGTGGCAAGATACTTACAAACTCTGCCTCCCATGACTCGACGCCACCAGATCCGAAATGCGAAGATCCAATGGTCTCCATCTGGATCCGTCGTGCCTCCACATGCTGCCTGCTCTTCACGCCACTCTCTGCTCGTTTCTTCGCCTCCTTCCACTCGCGTTTGTGCGCAGTGGCATGTTTCTCGGCAGGATAGCCACCCACCACAGCTGCATTTAGCCCATCATCGTACGCGAGCTTCTTAAGGTGAGATCTTTTATTACTTAGGATCTCCCTTATTCGTGTCCTTCCCCATACATCCGAGAATGTCGCATGTGGGGGATTGGGGTACCGACTATGTACAACATCTGTCACCTCCCCAACTAATCAGCTATTTTGATCTTTAAATCTAATAAAACAATTTCTATACAAGTTTGATACTACCCCACGCATGTACTCCATTACCTCTTTCCCCCTCGCATCCATCACTATCCCGCCCCTATCCGTCACATCATAGCAGATCACTCCCTCCACCTCTCTCATCTCCTCCTCATCCTCACTGTCTCCTCTAACTCTTCTCCCTCTATCTCCTCTCTCACCGCGTGCCCTACTACCTCCCCCACCAAAGCACCCGCCGCATCCTCCACTCCCACTCTTCCTACTGCTGCGGGTGGAGTCACAACTGGGGGATTATCTACGTGACGGTGGCTGTGAGCCCTGACGTGACGGTGGCTCTGAGGGAGTACGTGATGGTGGCTGTGAGCCCTAACGTGACGGTGCCTGGGAGGGCATGCATGAGTGTGTCTGGGACGGGTATGTCTCCTCGGTGGGTGTGGAAGAGGAGAAGCTGCATGCCGTCTCGTCGGACTCGTAGGCATAGATGGCAGTGGAGTGACCTGGATACTCGCGGGCAGGGTATAGATACCAGGCATGGAAGGAGGGGGATGGGCATACATGTACTCTGTAAGCTCAACTGGACCAGGATGGCACCCAAAATGATTTAGCATCTCCATCAGCCAATTGCTGTACGCAAATGGATCGGATGAAAAACCTGGATCCATAAAGAATCTACAAAAATAAAAGTATATACATGATTGCATCAAAGCACAAATGCAAGCTAGCACATATGATTTTTTGAAGGCAAGCCATATGCAGATGGGATCATCTCTCTGAAGAACCTGGATAGCAAGCATGGGTGAAACACAGTCGCGTGTATACACCCGTCAAAAAATGCGTGTATACCCCCGGTAAAAAACGCCTATATATGCCCGTGAACATCTGTGCAGACAGCATACACGCAGACATACATGCGTTCGTACACGCAGCCTGCGAAATTTTTTTTTGAAAGCAATCGACCTCCGACAAATCGTCCTTATAAAAAGCTCAATGTCACCCACTGTCACAATCGTTCACCAAATGGCAACCAAAGAAGGAGAAGGACGGAAACAAACGCATAAAGGAGAGAGAATAGCATAAATAAATGGAAGGAAAGAGATAGGACAAAGCACAAACTGACTCACCTCCGATAAATCGTCCTTATAAAAGCTCACTGTCGCCCACTGTCACAATCGTTCACCAGATGGCAACCAAAGAAGGAGAAGGACGAAAACAAACGCATAAAGGAAAGAGAATAGCATAAACAAATGAAAGGAAAGAGACAGGACAAAGCACAAACTGACTCACCTCTGAAAAAGTGAGTCTTCTTTTTGGCTGGTTTCCTTCACCCGTGTGTGCTCCTTGTCTGCTCCTTGCACTTAGGTTTAGTGCTCTGTTGGAAGAGGCGGCGACGAAGGAGAGCAAATTTTTAGTTTGAAAATGTTTATTTGGAGAAGGCGGGTTATTTTTAGGTATGGACAGGTCGTCGCGTGTAAAAGCGCGTGTATTTTCACGTTTATAGTAAATCAACCGTGTTTATACATGCGATTTTTAGGATGTAGCAGCGTTTATACACGCGATTTTTAGGATTTAGCTGCGTTTATACACGCGATTATCAGGATATAGCCGCGTTGATACACGCAATTTTTAGGATGTAGCCACGTTGATACACGCGATTTTCAAGATGTAGTCGTGTTTATACACGCGATTTTTATACTTTGATTAAAAACTAATTATGATTTTGTGTTTACTCTTTTGCACATAGGATGTCATCAACCTCCTCAAGCAGTTCTGGTGAGGATGAGACAATGCGTCATCGTAATCGTGATGTGTGGTTGGGACAAAGGATCAAGTGTATGTGTAATCGATGTCAAGGATGCATTATACGAGCACGTCGAATTACCTTGAATCACATCTCCATGTATGGAGAATGGAATCAAACAGGTTTAGAGGTAAGTAGATGTAAATTGATAGTATTCAAATGACTAATGGTATCCAAATTAAATTAATGGAGTTGTAATATATATACTCTAATTGAAGCAGGATGCAATACCACACCCTAACATGGTGCCCTATGCGCGGCGAGAGCACGCAAAGCGTCGACGAGATGACGCTGGAGCTTCGAGATCTATTGTCAGAGATGAGTGGGAAAGGGATGACAATAGCCCTCCCTGCACCCCATGAAGTTGTGGAAGAGGAAGTGTTTGATGATATGGTGCAGTATCTTTTTAGGGATGATCCCAAAAGGTATGGACAACGATAATATGGATCAAGAGCATCTTTACAAGGCTTCATTGACACCGGTTTTTGAAGGGTGCACATTCTCTATTTTACGTGCTTCACTTGAACTACTCAATATACAAACAGTTTATGGATGGAGCAATGCAAGTCTTGATGCATTATTGAAGTAAGCATTCTACCTTGAAAATTGAATTAGTGGTTTAGGGTTTAGAGTTTAGGACTAATTGATGATATTGGATGCAGGCTATTATCAAACATGCTTCCAAAGGGAAATAGACTACCCACCTCAAGAGACATAGCGAGGCGCTATGTGACATCTCTTGGAGGATTGGATTATGATCGCATACATGCATGCGTCAATGATTGCATTCTCTTTCGTGGGACGCATAAGGAGGCTCAACATTGTCCCACTTGTGGTGAAGCAAGGTATAGAACAGATGTGAAGAGTTTCGATGTACCTCGTAAAGTCTTGCGACACTTTCCTATAATTCCTCGCATCGAACACATGTTCAAGTGCAAATCCATAGCAGAGCTCATGTCATGGCATTCCTCACATCGATCGGATGATGGCATGTGGAGAATTTCCGCAGACACTCCTGCTTGGAAGCATATTGAAGATGAGTGGCCCAGCTTTAAAACAGAGCCTAGAAACTTGAGACTTGGCCTAGGTATGGATGGAGTGAATCCATTTGGTTTCAAAAGCACCGCATACAGCGTGTGGCCAGTTGTGTTGGTGAATTACAACCTTCCACCATCAATGGCGATCAAGAAGGGACATCTTATGTTACTCCTTCTAATTCCAGGGAAACATAAAGTCAAGTATACGGATGTTTATCTCGAACCGTTGATTGATGAGTTGGAGGAACTATGGAGAGGTGTTGCAGTGGTGGACATTAGTAGGCCTCCCTCCTCTCGACACTTCGACTTAAAAGTAGTGTTGATGTGGACAATGCATGACTTTCCAGGATACAGCGATTGTTCAAGTAAGAATTCTAGTTACCTCCCTACTCTAATAGTATTGGCTATATTAATTTTAACTATTGACTTTATTATTCTAACTTTTATTTATAAGAATTCTAATTACCTCCCTACTCTAATAGTATTGGCTATATTAATTATAACTATTGACTATTATTCTAACTTTTATTTATATTTTAACAGGTTTGAAAATATCGGGTAAACATGCATGTCCTGTTTGTGGCCCTTCGTTAGTACATGAGTATGCTGACGGTTTGTGTAAGACCATATTCGATAATCATCATCGATTTCTCCCGTCAGATCATCCTAAATATGTTTCTAGTAAGAGTAACATTCCTCCACAAACACTTCGTGCAAAAGATTGGAAGCATATTTGGGAGTCTATAAATATTCTTCCTCCAGATGGCATGAACAGGTATAGTAATGTTTTTCAATCTTGTTTTGTGTAGTCTCTAATTGGATTAAAGATCACATAGAGCAATCCCTTGTGTAGGTACTCCATTTTTTTTCGGCTACCATATTGGACCCATCTTAAGATCAACCATCTTCTTGATCCCATGGACATCTTCAAGAATGTGGGATCTGGTATTTGGGAACATGTTATTGGTAAACAAGACAATGTTAACGTACGGGAGGACTTGCGGGTCGCAGGACGTATGCGTCAAGCTTAGCCATGAGAGGAGGGTGGGCACGTTCGTCTTCTGCCTGCACCATGGATTATATCAAAGAAAGAGGAGAAGCAGGTAAAGCAGACCATCACCACTTTGTGTACTCCCACTGGATGCATGAGATCATTGAAGGGAGCCTTTACAACCACTAAGAAAAGAGGCGTTGAGCAACTATATGGGTTGAAGTCCCACGATTGGCACAAGATGCTCCAAGTAAGTGTTTTCCAAGTCTTGTACGTTGAAATTAAATTTTGTAATGCCATAAACCATACATACATGTGCTCTTATGTGCGCTGTTCATACTACCTACTAGCATCGACCATTGTGCAAATAAGAGTTTGAAAAAATGTATTTATAAGATGGGCGAGCTTGTGAGGTATGTAAAACCCATGTCAGATCACCCTTCATTATACCTTGGAAAATGAACGTGCATGAGGTATAACGTACTATTCATTTATTTTTCAGATATATTAGTTCCAAAGCAATTGATCCAGCCACGTTGGATGATGCGCGTGTTATGGCAGTGGAGGTGGTTTGTTTGGTAGAGGAGACTTTTTTGCGAACCATTCTCACAAAACTACATCTCATCGTGCATTTAGTGGACGAAATTGCTTTATGTGGTGGCACTGTGCATGCACGTTGGATGTTCTTCCTAGAGTGCTTCATGAAGACCTTAAAAGACTTTGTGAGGCAAAGTGCAAGGCCCAAAGGAAGCATGGCCGAGGGTTGGTTGATACAAGAGTCTTTTGTATATATTTTAGAATTTCTTGGTCAGGTGGACAGCTCTTTGCCACACGACTATGGAGCAATGAAGAGGACTTGAGGATGACCTCTATTGTGCCTCAAGGAAAAGGACAGAGTAAAGTAATTGACCGAACATTGATTGATGATCTCAATTTCACTTGCATCCTTAATAGTGATGTGATGAGCAGATTGGTTACAAGATATGAGGATGGAAAGACAAAAAGGCAAGCAAAAAGAGCTCTCTTTCGGAGGCAACATGGCTCTCGTAAGGCGTACCCTAAGCATCTAGCAACACTTCCGAATGATATCCATGTTGATTGGTTGCATGAGGAAATGGAGAGAGCAGAGAGCGATGAGGGGCTGCATATCACGGTGGAAGAATGGGAGTATGCACGAGTATGCATGTTAAAGGTACATAGAACTAATGTTTTGCATTAGTTGTAAGTGATTTGCTTTTAATATTTATTCACATTGCTTACACAAATATTGCTTCTATTTTGGTCCAGTGCACTATGTTCAATGCTATATGGTGTGAAGGCAAGCATTTTCGAACACAAAGAATTGATGAAA
This sequence comes from Cibotium barometz, assembly GCF_041138505.1. NCBI lineage: Eukaryota > Viridiplantae > Streptophyta > Polypodiopsida > Cyatheales > Cibotiaceae > Cibotium > Cibotium barometz. The sequence continues at coordinate 48,791,118 of NC_141060.1, forward strand.
AGAGGAATACACAAGATTGCGGTGTCATTAGTAGCTTTGAGGGAGCTAATGGAAAAATGGATGATTATTGTGGCACAATCCAAGACATATTTAGGCTTGACTTTCGTCGCTTCTTTGTGTATGTTTTGGATGTCAAATGGCATGGAAAAAGGGCCTAATGCAACCATAAAACGCCATGCAAGTGGCTATGTAACTATTGACTCTACAAAGTTTTGGCAAACAAAGAAAGATAGGCTCGTATTGCCACAACAATGTGAGCAGGTATGCATTTTTTTACTAATGTGTTTCATGTACATATATATCTAAGCTCGCGTACCCCTTGACTTTTGATATGCTAATTAATTACTGCAGTATGTGTATTTGAGTAGGTTATCTATCTGGCAATGGTGCATGACATTAAATGGTGGTACGTCATCCCTATTGCACCACGTTCCAAAGTGATGTATAATACATTCACTGATATGGAGCATATGGAGGATGTAACAAGCCGCAATGAAGATGATGTCGAACATGCCAATGAAGATGTTGTGATCGATGATCAAGAAATAAGAGATGATCATGATAATGAGGATGAGCGTGCCATTTCTCATGATCATGAGAATGACCCTACCATTGAGGATGATGGTGATGTTGATGAGGATGATCAGGACATCAATACCATTATCAGTGGACAGAATATCGATAGTGGAATAAATTTAATCGTAGCCTTACAAATTGATCAAATGGATATTGATGTTGATCGTTTGGCAAGGATGGATCTTATTGAAGATGAGATCGAACCCTAACCAATCCATCACTGTATCGTTCTAAATTGATGACATTTCTATTGTATATGAAAAGTAGCAGATTTGGGGATCACCACAATCGGACACCCTGTTTCGGGACGATGTATTACCACTCTGCTATTTTTTATATAGTGCCCAATGGGTCCCCTATGCAAAAAATAGCAGGTTTGGGTGGGAGATCATGCTTGTATGGCATCGATGGGGTTCAAACTTTGCAAGTGGGTCCATGGGATTGTATCCCTCCACTCAAAAACTTCCACCACCATCGTATACTGGGTGGGCAGAACGGTGTGTTGCCACCCGCTATTTTTTGCATAATGCCCAAGGGATCCCCTATGCAAAAAATGACGGGTTTGGGTGGGACATCACACTCGTATGGCTTTCAATGGAGGTGAGACTTTGTGAGTGTGTCCATGGGGCTTCTGCCCCTCCACTCGCAACATTTCACCACCACTGAAGGCCCGATGAGCAAGATGGTGTATTACCACCCGCTATTTTTTGCATAGCGCCCAAGGGGTCCCCTATGTAAAAAATAGCGGGTTTGGGTGGAACATCACACTTGTATGGCATTCGATGGGGTTGAAATTATGTGAGTGGGTCCATGGGGCTACTACCCCACCACTCGCAAAGTTTCACCCACCATCAGACGCCGGATGGGCTGGACGGTGTGTTTCGACCCACTATTTTTTGCATAGTGCCCAAAGGGTCCCCTATGTAAAAAATAGCGGGTTTGGGTAGGACATCACGCTCGTATAGCATTCGATGGGGTTGAAACTTCGCGAGTGGTTCCATGGGGCTTCTACCCATTCCTCCACTCATAAATTTTCACCACCATCACATGTCAGATGTGTAAGACAATGTGTTAGCACCCGTTATTTTTTGCATAGTGTCCAAGGGGTACCCTATGCAAAAAAATAGCGGGTTTGGGTTGGACATCATGTTCGTATGGTGTACGATGGGGGGTGAAACTTTTGTGATTGGGTCCATAGGTCAGAAACCCCCCTCCATTAGAGCAAAGTTTTACCATCATCAGATGTCGTTTGGGTGGGATGGTGTGTTGTCACCCGTTATTTTTTGCATAGTCCCCAAGGAGTCCCCTATGTAGAAAATAGCGGTTTTGGGTGCCAGATCACGCTTCCATGGCATCTGATGGGGTTGAGATTTTGCAATTGGATCCACAAAGAAGATTCCCTTCCACTCGCAAAGTTTCACCACCATTGAATGTTGTTTGGGTGGGACGGTGTGTTGCCACCCCCGCTATTTTTTGCATAGTGCCCAAGGGATCTCATATGCAAAAAATAGCGGGTTTGCGTGGGACATCACCCTCATATAGCATCCGATGGGAGTGAGGATTTGTGAGTGGGTCCATGGGGCTGCTACCCATCCACTCATAGACTTTCACTACCCATGATTTGATGCTAGATGGGCAGCGTGGTGTGTTGCCACTACTATTTTTTGCATACTACCCAAGGGGTCCCCTATGCAAAAAATAGCAGATTTAGGTTGGACATCATGCTCATATGGCGCCGATGGGGATAAACTTTGTAAATGGATCCATGGGACTGCTCCACTTTCATAGTTTCACCACCATCAGACGCTCGATGGGCAGGAGAAAGTGTATTTCCACTCGCTATTTTTTGCATAGTGCCCAAGGGGTCCCCTATGCAGAAAATAGCAGGTTTGGGTGGGAGATCGCACTCATATGGCGTCCGATGGGGTTGAATCTTCTCAAGTGGGTCCATAGGACTACTACCACTCCACTTGCAATGTTTCACCACCATCGAAAGTCGATGTGGCGGGATGGTGTGTTGCATAGTGCCCAAGGGGTCTCCTTTGCAAAAAATAGCGGGTTTGGGTAGGACATCATCCTCGTATGGCATGCGATGGGGGTGAGACTTTGCAAGTGGGTCCATGGGGCTACTACCCCTCCAGTTACAAAGTTTCACCCACGATCGGCGGACACCTCGGCGGACACCGGATGGGCAAGATAGTGTGTTACCGCCCGCTATTTTTTGCATAGTGCCCAAGGGGTTCCCTATGCAAAAAATAGCGGGTCTGGGTGGGACATCACACTCGTATGGGGACAATGGGGATGAAAATTTGTAAGGGGGTCCATGGGACTACTACCCCTCCACTTACAAAGTTTCACCACCATCGGACGCCGAATGGGGTTGACACCCCTATTTTTTGCCTTGTGCCCAAGGGGTCCCCTATGCAAAAAATAGCGAGTTTGGGTGAGACATCATGTTTGTATGGCATTGGATGGGGTGAAACTTCATGAGTGGGTCCATGGGGTAGCTACCCCTCCACTTGCAAACTTTCACCATCATAGGATGCCGTTTGGGCGAGATGGTGTGTTGCCACCCCCTATTATTTGTATAGTGCCCAAGGGGTCTCCTTTGCAGAAAATAGTGGGTTTGGGTGGGACATCACGTTTGTATAGCATCTGATGGAGTTTAAAATTTGGCATTGGGTCATGGGGATTCTACCCCTCCACTCACAAAGTCTCACCACCATCAGACACCATTTGGGCGGGATGATGTTTACCTGTCATTTTTTGCATAGTGCTCGAGGGGTCCCCTATGCAAAACATAGCGGGTTTGGTTGGAAATGATGCCTTTAAGGCATCCGCGCTGTGGGGGTGAAACTTTGTGACTATATCCATGTGGTGGATACCCCTCCACTCGTAAATTTTTACCACCATCGGATGCCATTTGGGCAAGACGGTGTGTTGCCATCCGCTATTTTTTGCATAGTGCCCAAGGTGTTCCCTATCCAAAAAATTGTGGGTTTGGGTGGGAAATCATGCTCGTATGGTGTCTGATGGTGTTGAAACTTTGTGATGGGTCCGTGAGACTGCTATCACTCCACTCGCAAAGTTTCACCACTATCGGACGCCGAATGGGCGGGATGATATGTTGCCACCCATATTTTTTGCATAGTGTCCAAGGAGTCCCCTATATAGAAAATAGGAGGTTTGGGTCGGACATCATGTTCGTATGGCATCCAATGGAGGTGAAACTTTGTGTGTGGGTCCATGTGTTGCTACCCCTCCACTCGTAGAGTTTCACCACAGTAAGATGCCTTTTGCATGGGACAGTGTGTTGCCACCTGTTATTTTTTGCATAGTGCCCACATCGGATCCCCTATGCAAACAATAGTGGGCTTAGGTGGAGATCACACTCATATGGCATCCGATGGGGTTGACAATTTGCAAGTGGTTCCATGGGGCTACTACCCCTCCACTCGCAAAGTTTCCCCACCATCAGAATTTTGGTGGGACGGTGTGTTGCCATCCGCTATTTCTTGCTTAAAGCCCAATGGGTCCCCTATGTAGAAAATAGCAGGTTTAGTTGGGAGATCACACACGTATGGAATTGGATGGGGTTGAAACTTTTCAAGTGTTTCCATGGGGCTACAACCCCTCCACTCCTTGTAAAGTTTCATAACCATCGGACGTTGTTGGGCTGCCGGACGGTGTGTTGCCCCCCACACTATTTTTTGCATAGTACCCAAGGGGTCTCCTATCCAAAAATAGTGGGGGTGGGACACCACCCTCGTATGATGGCATCTGATGGGGATGAGACTTTGCGAGTGGGTCCATGCTGCTGCTAACCTTCCACTCACAAAGTTCCATGATCGGATGCTAGATGGGTAGGACGGTGTGTTGCTACCTGCTATTTTTTGCATAGTGCCCAAGGGGTCCCCTATAAAAAAAATAGCAATTTGGGTTGGGACATCATGCTCATATGGCGCCAATGGGGGCGAAACTTTACAAGTGGCTCCATGGGACTGCTACCCCTCCACTTGCAAAGTTTGACCACCATTGGACGTCAGGTGGGCAGGATGGTGTGTTGCCACCCGCTATTTTTTACATTGTGCCCAAGGAATCCCCTATGCAAAAATAGCGAGTTCAGGTTGGACATCATCCCCATATGGCATCCGACGGGGGTGAAACTTTGCAAGTGGGTCCATGGGGCTGCTACCTTCAACTCACAAAGTTTTACCACCATTACATGTCGTTTGGGTGGGACAGTGTGTTGTCACCCATTATTTTTTACATAGTGCCTAAGGGGTCCCCTATGTAGAAAACAGTGAGTTTGGGAGCGAGATCACTCTCATATGTCATCTAATGGAGTTGAAACTTTTCAAGTGAGTCCATGGGGCAGCTACCCCCCTCCACTTGTCTCATAGAGTTTCACCACAATGGGATACCTGTTGGGCAGAACAATGTGTTGCCACTCGCGCTATTTTTTGCATAGTGCCCAAGGCACCCCCCTATGCAAACAAATGCAGGTTTGGGTGGGAGATCATGCTCGTATGACATCCGATGGGGTGAGAATTTGCAAGTGTTTCCATGGGGCTACTACCCTCCACTCGCATAGTCTCACCACCATTAGACGTCCCAAGGTTTCACCACCATTGGACGTCGGTGGGCGGAACAGTGTGTCACCACCCCGTTATTTTTTGCATAGTGCCCAGGGGGTCTCCTATGCAAAAAATAGTGGATTTAGGTGGGACATGACCCTCGTATGGCATCCAATGAGGGTGAGACTTTGCCAGTGGGTCCATGGGGCTGCTACCCCTCTAATCGCAAAGTTCCATGATCAAATGCGGGATGGGCGGAACGATGTGTTCCTACCTACTATTTTTTGCATAGTGCCCAAGGGGTTCCCTATGCAAAAAAAAAAAGCGGGGTTTTGGGTGGAACATCACGCTCGTATGGCATCCATGGGGGTGAAACTTTGCAATTATCTCCATGGGATTGCTACCCCTCCACTTACAAAGTTTCACCACCATCGGATGTCGACGGATGGGTGGGACAGTGTGTTGTCTCCCGCTATTTTTTGCATTGTGCCCAAGGGGTCCCCTATGCAAAAATAATGCGTTTGGGTTGGACATCATGCCCGTATGGTGTCTGATGGGGGTAAAACTTTGCAAGTGGTTCCATAGAGCTGCTATCCCTCCACTCACAAAGTTTTACCACCATCGATGCCATTTGGGTAGGACGATGTGTTGCCACCCACTATTTTTTGCATAATGCCCAAGGGGTCCCCTATGTAGAAAATAGCGAGTTTGGGTGTGAGATCACGCTCCTATGTCATTAGATAGGGTTGAAACTTTGCAAGTGGTCTATGGGAAATCTACTCCTCCACTCATCATCACAGAGTTTCACCACAATGGGATGCCTTTTGGGCGGAACAGTGTGTTACCACCCGCTATTTTTTGCATAGTGCCCAAGGCGTCGTCCCCTATGCAAACAATAGTAGGTTTGAATGAGAGATAACACTTGTATGGTGTCCAATGGGGGTGACAATTTGCAAGTGGTTCCATGGAGCTGCTACCCCTCCACTCGCAAAGTCTCACCACCATTAGACATTGTTTTGGTGGGATAGTGTGTTATCACCCGTCCCTCTGTTTTTTGCATAGTGCCCAAGGGATCCCCTATGCAGAAAATAGCAAGTTTGGATGGGAGATCACACTCGTATGGCATCCCATGGGGTTGAAACTTTTCAAGTGGGTCCATGGGGCAACAACCCCTCCACTCGCAAAGTTTCAACACCATCGAACATCGGTGGTAGGTCAGAGAGTGTGTTGCCGCTATTTTTCGCATAGTACCCAAGGAGTATCCTATGTAAAAAATAGCAGGTTTGGGTTAGACATCACCCTCGTATGGCATCCGATGGGGGTGAGACTTTGCAAGTGGGTCAATAGGACTACTACCCTGCCACTTACAAAGTTCCACAATCGGACCTCGGATGGGCGGGACGGTGTGTTGCCACCCGCTATTTTTTGCATTGTGCCCAAGGCATCCCCTATGCAAAAAATAGTGGGTTTGGGTGGGACATCATCCTTGTATGATGGGGTCGATGGGGGTGACTTTGTGAGAGTGGCTCCATGGGACTACTATCCCTTCACTTGTAAAGTTTCATCACGGGCGAACGTCGGACGCTGTTTTGCCACCCCACTATTTTTTGCATAGTGTCCAAGGGGCCCCTTTGCAAAAAATAGTGGGTTTGGGTGGGACATCACACTTGAATGGAGGTCGATGAGATTGCAACTGTGCGATTGGGTCCATGGAGTTGCTATCCCTCTACTCGCAAAGTTTCACCATTGTCATATGTTAGATGGGTGGGACGGTGTGCCGCCACCCATTATTTTTTGCATAGTGCCCAAGGGGTCCCCTGTGTAGAAAATAGCGGGTTTGGGTGGGACATCACGCTCATATAGCATCCGATAGGGTTGAAAATTTACATGTGGATCCATTTGAATGCTACCCCTCCACTCGCAAAGTCTCACCACCATTTGACCCCATTTGGATGGGAGGGTGTTTACCTGCTTTTTTTGCATAGTGCCCAAGGGGTCCCCTATGCAAAAAATAACGGTTTGGGTGGGAGATCATGATCCTATGACATATGATGGGATTGAAACTTTACAAGTGGGTCCATGGGGCTTCTATCCATCCACTTGTAAAGTTTCAGTACCATCGGAAGCCGTTTCGAGCGAGACGGTGTGTTGCAACTGCTATTTTTTGCATAGTGCCAAAGGGGTCCCCCATGCATATTTGGGTGGGAGATCTTGCTCGTATGGCATCCGATGGGATTGAAACTTTTCAAGTGGGCCCATGGGGCTACTACCCCTCCACTCGCAAAGTTTCAACACCATCGGACATCAGTTGGGTAGGATGGTGTGTTGCCACCCGCTATTTTTTGCATAGTGCCCAAGGGGTCTCCTATGCAAAAAATAGCAGGTTTGGGTGTGGGACATCACCCTCGTATGGCATCCAAATAGGGTGATACTTTGCGAGGTGGTCCACGGGGCTACTACAATGCCACTCGCAAACTTTCACCACCACGATCAGACGCACGCCGGATGGGCAGGATGGTGTGTTGGCACCTGCTATGTTTTTGCATGGTGCCCAAGGGGTCCCCTATGTAGAAAATAGCAGGTTTGGATAGGACATCATAATCATATGGCATCCGATAGGGTTTAAACTTTTCAAGTGGGTCCATGGGGCTACTACCCTTAAGTTTCACCACCATCTGACATCGGTGGTGGGTGGGACAGTGTGTTGCCACCTGCTATTTTTTGCATAGTGTGTCCAAGGGGACTCCTATGCAAAAAATAGCAGGTTTGGGTGTGGGACATCATGCTTATATGGCGTTCAATGGGGGTGAGACTTTGTGTGTGTGTCCATGGGGCTGCTTCCCCTCCACTGGTAATGTTGCACTACCATCAAACATCGAATGGGAAAGACGGTGTGTTACCACCCACTATTTTTTGCATAGTGCCCAAGGGGTCCCCTATGCAAATACTAGCGGGTTTGGGTGGGACATCACACTTATATGGCATTCTATGTGGTTTAAACTTTGTGAGCCCCCCACTTTCAAAGTGTAACCACCATCTGACGACGCTGAATGGGTGTGGAATAGTGTGTTGCTACCCCTATTTTTTATGTAGTGCTGAAGGGGTCCCCTATATAAAAAATAGCGGGTTTGGGTTAGACATCACGCTCGTATGGCATCCAATGGGGTTAAAAATTTTCAAGTGGATCCATGGGGCATCTACCCCTCCACTCACAGAGTTTGACCACTAGCACATGCCGAATGTGCGGGATGATGTGTTGGCACCCACTTTTTTTTGCATAGGGACACTATTTTTTTCATAGTGCCCAAGGGGTCCCCTATGCAAAAAATAGCAAATTTGGGTTGGACATCATGATTACTAATGGGGGTGAAACTGATTGGGTCCATAGAGCTGCCACCCCTCTATTCGCAAAGCTGTACCACCATCAGATGTTGTTTTGGTGGGACTGTATGTTGCCACTCGTCGCTATTTTTTACATAGTGCCTGCCCAAGGAGTCCCCTATGTAGAAAATAGCAGATTTGGGTACAAGATCATGCTCCTATAGCATCTAATGGGATTGATACTTTGTGAGTGGGTCCACTGGGAAGCTACCCTTCAACTTGCAAAGTTTCACTACCATCAAATGCCTGCCCAAGGAGTCCCCTATGTAGAAAATAGCAGATTTGGGTACATGATCATGCTCCTATGGCGTCTAATGGGATTGATACTTTGCAAGTGGGTCCACTGGGAAGCTACCCTTAGTGCCTGCCCAAGGAGTCCCCTATGTAGAAAATAGCAGATTTGGGTACAAGATAGTGCCTACCCAAGGAGTCCCCTATGTAGAAAATAGTGCCTACCGCCCAAGGAGTCCCCTATGTAGAAAATAGTGCCTACCCAAGGAGTCCCCTATGTAGTGCTTGCCCAAGGAGTCCCCTATGTAGAAAATAGTGCCTGCCCAAGGAGTCTCCTATGTAGATTTTTTTTTTTACATAGTGCCTGCCCAAGGAGTCCCCTATGTAGAAAATAGCAGATTTGGGTACAAGATCATGCTCCTATGGTGTCTAATGGGATTGATACTTTGCGAGTGGGTCCACTGGGAAGCTACCCTTCCACTTGCAAAGTTTCACTACCATCGGATGCCTTTTGGGTGCGGGACGGTGTGTCGCCACCCACCCACTATTTTTTGCATAGTATCCAAGGGGGTCCCCTATGTAGAAAATAGCGAGTTTGGGTGCGAAATCACGCTCCTATGACATCTAATGGGGTTGAGATTTTGCAATTGGGTCCACGGGGAAGCTACCCTTCCACTCACAAAGTTTCACCACCATCGGTTGGGTGAGACAGTGTGTTGCCACCTGCTATTTTTTGCATAGTATCCAAGGGCTCCCCTATGTAAAAAATAGGAGGTTTGGGTGCAAGATCACACTCATTTGGCATCCAATGGGGATGAAACTTTTCAAGTGGGTCCATGGGGCTACTACCCCTCCACTCACAATGTTTCACCATCATCGGATGCTGGTGGGTGGGACGATGTGTTGCCACCCACTATTTTATAATTTGCATAGTGCCCAAGGGGTCTCCTATGCCAAAAATAGTGGGTTTGGGTGGGACAACACCCTTGTATGGCATCCAATGGTGGTGAGACTTTGCAAGTTGGTCCATGGGGCTGCTATCCCTCCACTCACAAAGTTTCACTACGATCGAACGCCATATGGGTAGGACAATGTGTTGCCACCTGCTATTTTTTGGATAACGCCCAAGGGGTCCCCTATGCAAAAAATAGCAGGTTTGGGTAGGATAGCTTGCAACAAAACAAGTTCCTCCACAAAATAGTAGGCCACAGGGGAGAAGGCAGAACAATATGACATGGGATGATATGAAGGGGTTAAAACTAGACATATCCCTTGATCAACTTCTATCCTCATTAGTGCCTAACTACAGGAGAAAATTGATAAGAAATCTACTTGGTCCCAAGGAAGAACATAGCAGCTTGTCTAATTCCTCCAACAGTGAGTCAGAAGCCAATTGCAAGTCAGTCGAATCAACAAAAATCACAGTGATAGACAATGATGTATCCCAAATAACAGTAATGTTAAAAGGAAACTAGATCCATGGAGCAATTCTGGATTGAGGATCGAGAGTAAACATACTGTCAGAATCCACAACAAAAGAACTCGGCCTCGCAAACTATGACCATGCTCCTTTTACTATGAAGATGGGAGATTAGCATAGAGTCCAGCCCCTAGGATTAGTCTGATGGGAACATATTCAAATAGATGGATATGATTTCCCTATCATTTTTCTTGTTCTCTGAATGGAAAATGAGGAATCATACCCAATGCTGATGATGGGAAGACCATGGCTCCGACACGGCAAGATCAAACACAATTGGCACATGGAACAATCGACAATCAAAAAAGGAAAAAAGAAGATGATCTCCACAAATCCAAAGAGGAAAGTCGATCTCGCTTTCAGACCACTGTATGCGGAATTACTAAACATGTTGGAAGGAATCGAAGAGAATGAGGAGGAAAGAATCCTCAGAGAAAACCCACATCTCATATCCTTATTCTAGCTGGACAAAAGATTATGTCCAAAAACTCACCAGAAGTAAGTTAAATGTTTAGCTAGTAGAAGAAGCTGAACTGACACAAAAGCAGTGTCATAGGAGCAAACAAGAGAAGCATAATCTTTGGAAAAAAAAGTTACAACTGACACAGAAGTAGTATCAGAAGGGAAAACAAAAGAAGCTAAAGCCTTAGGAAATATAAAAGAAGACCCATCATCCAAGGGGCTAAAGAAATGGATGGAAGCAATGTGCTACAACAAAGGATAGGGAGTGGCAATAATCCATCTGTGTACAAGAAGAGGAGCTCATGGAGCTCAATCTAGGGACACAGGAGCAACCATAGACAATAAAAATCAGTGCAAAACTAGAAGAAGAAATGTAAAACAAACTCCAAGAACTACTGATGCAATATAAAGATGTCTTTGCTTGGGGCTACACAAATATGCCCGGCATCAACCCAAGCTTCTACCAACACAAAATAAACCTGAAGAAGGATGCAATTTTAATCAAGGCAACAACGGTACAGGATGAACCCCAACTACGCCAAGCAAGTCAAGGAGGAAATCATGGCAACAATGGTACAAGATGTAGTTCCAATCAGGGCAACAATGGTATACAGGATAAACTCCAACTACGCCAAGCAAGTCAAGGAGGAAATTGATAAACTGTTAGTGGTAGGATTCATCCAACCAATAAAAAAAGCAACCTGACTAAGCCCATTGTGATCATGCCCAAATAAGAATGGCAAGCTCAGAGTTTGTGTGGATTACAAGAAGCTAAATACAGCAACCATACCAGTCTCATTTCCCTTGCCATTCTCACAAACTCTATATTGGATGTTGGCAAGCCATGAAATGTATTCTTTCCTAGATAGATTTAGAGGATAAAACCAAGTTGAAATGGCACCTGAAGACATGGAGAAGACTGCATTCATCATGGAGTGGGAAGCACTCGCATCAAACATCATGACCTTTGGACTCCGGAATGCACCCACAACATTCCAACGCATGGTACAAGAAATTTTGTATAATTACCTAACTGAATTCATGCATGTGTTTGTAGATGACTTCAGTGTCTTTGAGAAGTGTGTGGAGCATGTGCACCAACTACACACATATGCCTAAAAAGGTGCAGGCAAACAAAGCTGAAGCTAAACCCAATGAAGTGCACGTTCGTGGGGTGAGGGGTGGAACACTCCTTGAACACATAGTGTCCAAAGGCGGGATTGATGTCGATCCGGCCAAGATCAAGATAGTAAGCAAGCTCAATCCACTGTAGAACCTGAAGGAGCTCATTAGATTCTTAGGCCAAATTAAATGGCACAACCGATTTCTTAGGTACCTTGCTGATGTGGCACATCCACTATAGAGCCTAACAAAGAAGGGGGTAAAATTCCTCTAGGACATAAGAGTGCAAGGATGCCTTCCAAAATCTAAAAAGAATGCTTGCCACTGCACCAATCATCCAACCACCAGAATGGGACAAGAGGTTCCATGTATTCGTGGATGCACCGAATACAACAATTGGAAGTGTGATGATGCAACAAATAGAGGAAGGGTGGTATAGACCCATTTACTATGCAAGTCGGATGGTGTTAAACGAGAAAAATTACAGCTCCATTGAGAGGAAAACCTTGGGACTTATTTACTCAATCCTCAATAAATTTTGTCATTATATCCTACTAAGAAATCAATTTGTGTTCCATGTAGATCATCAAACCCTAATGTATCTGGTGAATAAGCCAAGACTGACTCGGAAGCTAGCAAGGTGGATGCTTCTACTACTGCAAGAATTTTATTTCACCATCGAGCATGCCCCAGCAACCAAAATGCAGTAGTAGGAGATTTCCTTAGTAGAATAGACACACAAGAGTAGCCTACAAGGGTGCCTGATCAGTTTTCAGATGCAAGCCTGTTTACTATTCTGTCCACACCCATGCAAAGAAATCGGCACTTTGACATGCTACAGTTCATCACAGAAGGCACACTGCCCACTCACATGAGCAAAGATCAGCAGAAGAAAAACTGGCTCTCTAGAGCAAGCATTACCTTGAGATTGCACGAGCTTTGTACAAAAAAGGCATTGTCCAGGTGATCTATAGATGTGTGCTAGACCATGAATAGACAAAAGTTCTCACGGAAAAACATCAAGGTGTGTCACGAGAGGACACTACTGTGGAGAAACAACGGGTTTTAAAAAAAAAAGTCTTGCAAGAAGGCTTATGGTGGCCCACTATACTTAAAGATGCATGGGATCATGCCAGGCAATGTGATGTGTTTCTACGGCTCGAATAGCGCATCAGCAACAACAGCTCTACTGATTAGATGCATCATCAGCCAGTCCTACCACTTGAACCCTTTCATAAGTGGGGAATGGATTTTGTGGGACCATTCAAACCCTCAGCAAGAAAAACTAGTAACAAATGCATCCTCATTAGCAACTGACTCCTGCACACTAAATGGGTGGAAGAAAAAGCCCTCAAAGACAATTTAGCTACAAACAACAATAGCCAAGTTCCTGTACGAGAACACCATGATGAGGTTTGGATGCCCAGTGGAGCTGGTAAGTGACCAAGGAGGAAACTTCATCAATGAGGTGATTTAGAAACTCACTCAGCAACACATAATCTTGCACAAAAAATCAGCTCTTTACTATCTACACGCAAACAATTAAGTAGAGTCTACAAATCAGCTGCTAAAGCGGGTCCTCATTCAGACAATCAATTAAAATAGAGCAGACTGGGATAAGAAGCTACAATCTGCACTATGGGCATTCCAAATAGCATACAAGGTAAGCACCCCATTTTCCTTGTCTATGGCTTAGAAGCAGTAGTTCCAATGGAGCATGTGGTCCCAAGCCTCAAATAGCCCTAACCAAAAGACTCAACCCCGAGGAATCAGTCAACCAGTGGATGCAACACCTCATGGAAATGGAGGAAAGCATGCTACATAGTGCATGGGTGGAAAATATCACTCAAAAAAAGAAGAAAGAAGTGGGTGGAATGAAACAACAAGCACAAGATATTTCAAGAGGATGACAAGGTATTAGTGTTCAACTCAAAGCTCGGACAACACCCACGTAAGCTCAAAATACGTTAGATGGGTCCCCTACCAAATAGCAGAAAAATTAAGCGCAGGCACATTCACACTGAAAACACTAAGTGGTGAAACACTACTCAAACTCTAAATAGATTCAGACTCCGGCCCTATAGAGAAAGAACTGACGAAAGGCAGCGTCCAACTAGTCAGGAGGACATAGAGGTAGACATAGCAAACTAGTGCATGATGCTATCAATGCCCATCTATACAATGCAACTAGATGAAGACACGTGCACAACACTCCGATGGATGACATCAAACAGAGAGCAAATGCATGATGAAAAGAAAAGGTATGGGAACATGGAGAAAATAGTAACAAATACGGAACACGTGTGGGAATCATGACATTCTTGGGCAACTGCCTTGATTTTGGGGAAATCATCATAGGTAGGTGCAAATACCTTGAAAACACAGCCCCAATCAAGGAAGCCTACCACAACCAAACTTGTCTACACTTGCTCTCCCTGAATCATTTGCAAATCGCTCTCTCGCTCTTTCCTGTTGCCTCGCCTTCTCAAGCTCCCTTGCTATCACCCATCTTTTCCTCTTCTTGCAAAATCCCACAACCAGAACCTGCCATGGCTAGCAGCACAGCAAGCCAATGGAGTTTGATTCCTGTAGCACCATACTGGACCTTGTGTTTCAGCAAGAGGTCGTACTATTCAAGCTTCGCCTCCAAAGAACTAGACAAGCCTGCAAGAAAACATAGAAGCCAAAGTGTAGCTAGCAAAAATGTCACAGTCAAGATGGAAGGGCATAAGGCAGTGCCATTCACGTGAGAAAACATCGCCAAGGCATTCAATCTTCACGTGGAAGGCATCACTAACACCAACTCCTATGAGGCAGATATTTAGTAGGAACTCTCAAAAGTTAGTATAAGGAATACTCTATTGCCACATGCTACAATCCAGGCACGCAGAAGAAATTAAGATTTTACCTAGACATGATTTATTTTCTTGCCAAAAACACCAACATAAGAAGAACCAACTATAGATTGTTGGCAGCGGGGGCAGCAGAACATCGCCAGAAGGTGAATTGGACAGCAATGGTGGCCAAAAATATGCAGCAGCAAGCTCAAAAGCTATAGCTATCAGGAGGTCACATAAAGATGGCAGGACACTTAAAAGCCTTGGCACATCTTAGTGAATTAGAGAAGGATAGCTCCGCTGCTGCAAACTAGGAAAGCATGCAAAAGCAAAAGGAAGAAGAAGCAGTGAGGAAGCGACTAGAGGAAGAGTCTCAGAAACAGAAGTAGAAGGAAGAAGAAGTAGCAAGGAAGAGAGTAGAGGAGGAGTCTTAGAGGTAGAATCTAGAAGAAGAAGTAGCCAAAAAGAGACAAGTGGAGGAAGACGACAGGCAAAAGTTAGCTGCAGAGGCAAAACAAAAACGCCTTGCAGTTGAATCTACAACCAAGAACAAAACAAAAATGCCTTGCAGCTAAATCTACAACCAAGAACAGAACAAACACTGCCTCAACAAAAGCTACAAAGACAACACAAGATGAAGCCTCCAAAGCAAACTCCCTCAAAAGGAAATTTAAATGGTCTCAGCACATCACCACTCTCAAACTGAAGAAGTAAAAGGAGACCCAAACAACCAACGAGCAGCAAAAGCTATAACTTAAGGTCATAGGTACGTAATTGGTGAAGAGTGGAATGTTTCGAGCAATGAACAAGTAGCAAAAGAAGCACCACAGGGGGAAAGCCACAAAACACCAGTCACATTAAGTGATAGGCTGAGCAAAATGAGGCAGACTGACTCAACCACTCAAAGCATTCTCACATCACTTGAAAATATTGCAAGTTGTGTCATGGACAAGCTGGAGAATAAAGAAAGACTTGCCAAAATACATCAAGTGGAAGCACAGGTGCAACTGCTATCCACTCAAGTCCAACAACAAGTAGCCACTCAGAACTTGCTCTGGCAATAGGAGTAGGATACCATCGCAAGACTTGAGGAGGAAGCAACAACTCTACGGAGGAGAGGAGATGAGTAAGAGATGGTGGTCTCGCTGAGCTTTGGACAATAAATTAGGACATCCAAAGCAAGCAACAAGCAGAGTAGGCAGCTCAATCACCTAATAGAAAAAGCATATTGCATTGTGGACCACACCACTCAAATGATCCGCAATGGACAAGGCACTCAAATAGTCATCTTGGAGAAGCAGATGTCTCCGCAAAAACAAGATGAAAACATAGCTAGACAGACTACCTTGGCAGAATTGGAAGAAAATTTGAAGAAAACAAATAAGGCACTGGCTCAGGAATATGCAAAGCTGGACAGGCAAAACGTAAAACTCATACCTGCTAGAGCAAGTCGCTTCCTCCCCCCCCAAAACAAGGTCAAGATAGAAAACTAATGCAACAGAGCAATAGGAGACCATTACTACCAAAAAGTTACATCTGCTTGTGGAGTGTGAAAGAAGAAAACTCCAAGCTGACCTCCCAGCTGCTAAACACTCAATAATAGGAACTGAAAGCTATCAAGGAAGAAGCCAGCAAATCATAGGAAAAACTAGACGAGCTGGCACAGGCAATAAAGAAACAACTAGTAGATCTGCACAGAGAAATCCAAATAGAGGACACCATGTTGGAAAAATCTAGGTGGCGCTAGGGCTGCAATAGCTCTAAAAACAACTCATGTAAGAACAAAGAAAACACAGAAATCTACACGAGGAGCAGCTAACAGCCAAAGAAAAGTTGAGATCGGCGACTCCACCAGCTGCAAACAATCAATTGAACATCCTCCATTAGTAGAGCTGGTCAATCTTCAGCAGTGCATCACTGAGAGAAGGCACAAGCAACATAACAACTAAAGGCCAGAGCACAGAATTTGAAATATGCTGCCTACTCACTTGCCAAATTCAAACAACAGTACGAAGATGAGGGTTGGGACCTATCTATCAACCTCTACAAGCTGGATGAATTTTTCTGCAAATACAAACCAGAGGAGAGATCCACATCCCACTCCCTAAGATCTTCAGTAGCGGATCTAAAATGATAGTGTGCAGCTGCCTATACAGGGCAAGATGAAGAAGAATCGAGAATCTATGAAGAAGACAGAGAGGCCTTGTAGCAACAGTAGTTGGACTCTAGCCCACAAATACAAATATCTACTAAAGTATTCTTTCATTCTTTAAATTAACAGCACATGGTGATGTAGAAAGAATTTTTTACATTATTCAACCCCAAGATAATAGGGTGGTTTAAAATGTGATCCACAGGAAGCAGACAGGTACTGGACAGAATAAAGGGTCAGCCCATTCAACCCCTGATCAACCACCTTCACCCATTCATCAAACCTTCCGATCTACCTCTCAAGTAGCTACTAGCACACACCGGGCGTGCCGAGTGTTGTCAAGAGCTGATTTGGTGGGACCTGAAAAACTAGACGGAGGACATAGGCCGATAGTAAAAGGAAAGCACACTAACAATTGTGCATAGACGACATCACACATGTGCGCCCATTGTAATCATATGTACTTTATTGTAGCAGTTTGTCAATAGAATGAGTCTTGTAAAAGTAGAGCAACGGCTGGATGGAACAAGAAGAAGGTCCTTCCAAGATAGTAAAGAAGGAGGTAGTTAGAAGATAGATATATAGAGAGATAGAAGAGAACAATAGGAGTATGGAGCATATAGCAATATTGTATAAATTTGACAGTAATACAGAGCCCTTGAGCATTATTTCATTGTGTACTATCTGAGTGAGAGAGAGAGAGAGAGAGAGAGAGAGAGAGAGAGAGAGAGAGTGAGCTTTGTAGTTCTGTATGCACTTTTTGTTTTAGTTGACAAGCTAGTGAGCTCTGAACCCATTGGGCTTAGGCATTGATAGAATTACTTCTAACCAGTGGTTCTGTCTTGCCCATTGGATTGACCCCTGACACCATACATAAGAGTCCACTGTATAACAAGAAATGCCTCCAGTTGACCATGGAGTACTCTAATAATTAAAAAGAGGTCACAAAACTAGTAAAGAGAAGAGTATAGTACTAACTTTGAACAACTTACAAGTATTGATCATTGTTGTGAGCCAAGCTACAAGTCTACGGTTCCCATCCCAAACAACAAACACCTTACCTCGATTATCTTTCCACTCGGGTGGAAGATTTTGCTCAAACTCCTCATTCACCTCTCTCCACAATGACCCCTCATTCACCTCTCTCCACAATGGCCCCCATTCACCTCTCTCCACAATGGCCCCCATTCATTCAAATCATTTTCAAACACAATTTCTTGATTGTGGCCAAGTTCTTGAAGTCTCTCAGAAAGGCAAAACAAAAAAATCAGTTTTTGAACCTTTCCAATCAAAAGAAACGGGGCAGAGGAGTCTTTGGCATGCACGTAGGGAATTTAATGAAGAAATGGAGACTATAAATGGAGGTACCAACACACTAAAGCCTAATTTCTCAAAGATGGTTACAAGTTCATTAGTCGTGGGAACAATAGCCCTTATGGAAAAATTCTCCATGAGCCTACAAAGAGGTATGCAAGGGGGATCACTACATCTCTTTATGATGAAACTCTCAACCACCTCCTCCAAAATCCTCTCTGGAACATCATTGCTGAAGATAGGTGGGTGGTTACATGGCCTATCCACCACAATGTGGCTGTATCAAAGATGACAGTCATGTTGTCACCTTGCCCAGTTTGAGGTGGGACTATTGGATCCACCCCCTCCTCTACTTGTTCCTCAATCTCGGGATCCACCTCCTCATTTTGAGTGCTATCAATCTTTGAGGGAGCCAGATCTTTCTTTGATATCTTCCTTCTTCCAACAACAACGGAAGAAATTGTAGACTCATGGGCACCCCTTTTATGGCCAGTATTGCTGCCTAACCGAATGGCATACATAGTCTTAACATTGAATGATGAAGAAGGAAAAGGATGACACACACATCCTCCACTTGCCAACTTGAAAAGCAAACTTATGTTTTGTTTGAGGAGGGGGTTTCTTCTTAGAAGGATTTAGCACTACCCAAACATATAAAGTTTGTGTGTAATCAAATTTTAACCCTAGGATGCCATTATTAAGGCAGTCTATTTGAGTATCTTAGGATGATGTCGTTGCCTCTTTGGTGCATTTTGTCAAGGTGTGTGTGTGAAGACCACATTGAGCCAATGTAGACATGTGTATATGTGTGTAAATCGTGGTATATATGTGTATCTATGTATATGTGTAAACCCTCATATGTGTGTGTGTGTGTGTGTGTGTTCTAAACCTGAGCCTAAAAGCAAGAAATGGAGTGCCCAAGCCTAATCACCACTGCCCCCTCTATGGCACACCAATGGTGTGTGTCTGCACCACAACCGAGCAACGCACACATGTGAGTGTTATCCTCCTTACTAGACATGGTGAACACACACACCATGTATTGCTTGGCTCTGATGAACACACACACCATGTGTGTGCCCACATGTGAGTGTTGTCCTCCTTACTAGACATCCAACATCATAATTTGAAGTAAAAGGAACAATGGCTATTGCTGCAATTACCCAACTTGGAGAAAGTGAGAATGTTAGGAGAAGATGTAAAGCCAGATGGGTGGTTGCAAGACAAGGTTATTTAGTTTTGTTTAGTGGGCGCCCTTGGGTTTAGCCTGAAAAGAGGTAATTTTTTAAGAATAATGGCCAATCTCTCCTAGTTAGCAAGGAGTTTCACTTCAAGGCCTTCTAATGAACGATCACATGCAAAGGAGTTTCACTTCAAGGCCTTCTAATGAACGATCACATGCAAAGTTGGACAACTAAAACTATAATCCGATCGAATATCCAATAATTGCAAAGCCCCTTTTCTTTGGAAACCAAAATTGTATACAGGCCCTATCGAAAGTTTGGACATATACACTAAATGTGAGTAAATTGCCTATAACTTTTACATTATTACTCATATGATGTTTCCACTTTGCATATCACAAATTCACATAAGATAGAGCTTAACTTGATTTATCAAGTGATTTTTGATGTGTTCTACTATTTTCTGTATTATTTAAAATGTATTAGAATTATTAAAAAAAACATACTATTTTGTCCTCCACATCTACCATTTAAAATGCTCAATTTGTATGGATCTGGTGATGATTAGATTAAGGAAGATTAGTAGAATGTGGATCTAAGGTAAAATTACAAATCTAACAGTTGGATTTTTGCAAATTTACTTTGGAAAATTTGTTATGACTGTTAGAGGCCCATTAAATCAATTATAATTTAGAAATCCAAACATTGAATCTTTCAATCTAAAAACTCTAGGGATCAATGTACTTGTTACCATGAATTTATTTAAATAAAATTGGCTTAATTTGATTATGGTAAGGTCCATTTTCAATCCTCTCGAGTGAAAATTTCCATATTAATATATAAGAATTTAAAATCACTAATTTCAAAGGGTTATATTTTTAAAATTAGATAATATTATTTTTTTTAAGTTCATGTTATTTTATTTTAAAATTTTGAATCTAATATTTCTTGAAAATAGTATATGTGTAGGAAAAACCTTTGAATAAAATTTGAAAAAAATACATTATGAAAGAAAATGTAGTTATATAATTATAAAATAAAAGATAAAATTTAAAATATATTTATACATCTACTAATAATAACTATTTAGATTTATAAATATTTTTTATTAATAATATTAATTTTTTAGTGGAGAATAGTTTTCTTTTTATCTTTATGTTTATCTTAATTATCCGATCAATCAATCATAGATAGGAAATCCAATGAGATTTGAAGTGGATAACCTATTTTTCTTATATAAACGCACATCTCTAGTATTATCCCACACACATCTCTAGTACTATCCCATCATTGAGCCTTCATAATTTTTTCTCTCTTAGCTTCCTTGGGAATGGGTTCTCCAAGTCATAGGAGTCAGAACCGTGATAGGACTAGACTTCCCCCCATCCACCGAGTTCAAGAGAGGAGGAGAGGAAAAGGGTAGCTCGTGAGAGAAAGAGAGAGTGGAGAGCACGTCAACGAGCAACACCTTCCATTGGCGATGATCCAAGCCTTGCCCCTCCTCTTCCACTTCCTCTCCCTCTGCCCTCTTCTCCCCCACTATCCCTTAGTTTAGATAATCCACATGAACCAACCCTTCTTGAGCCCCCTTCTCTTCCACAAGAACCCACCCCCCTCCTTTGGGCGCCCATAGTATGGATAGGAAAGAACTATTAAAGTCAGGGGCACATTGTCGTGCCCATGCAATGCTCCACTCCTATTTCAAAGACCTCACGCCTTTATCACATGCATGCGTGCTTAATGCTTTGATCAATCTGCCTAACATGGTCAACTGCAGGGCGCTTTCTGACATTGGAGGTCGAAGAGAGAGGAGAACTAGCATGGCGGTGGTACAAATTGTTCATCATTCCCATACAGTAACACAAGAAGAGAAACTTTGCGGATGCTTTGGCTACTCGACGGGCATTGTTACAGCCATAAGTAGCTTCCAAATGAAGGGTAAGGTGAGTGCCACATCTTGCATCCTTTCCATAGTACCACACGCACTTAGAGTTGGGTCTATTAGACGGCAAAGTTTAGATACCAATGAGGCTGGTGCTTTGTGGACAAGTAGTGGTCATGTAGCTAGGTATGATCGCCTACTAGATGAAACCACTAGAGCCTTGATAGAAAGTTTATGGGAACAGTGCGATAGTAGAGAGATTAAACTACTAATCGAGAGGTCGTGCCGTCGCCTCGCGGATACATAGGAAAAATAAAATGAGCGAAAATGTTTATATACATCCGAACCTTGTACGACATCGAATCACGAAATGTCACGTGGAAGGTACCGTTGATGAATGATACAATGAGAATGCACCACATGTCACTAGCCGTTGGAGACAACGAATAGGATTTTGACACGTGTCCAATGGTCCGTCGGGTATATATAGAGATATATGACCACATTATCCATTTTTGACTTCCATAGACCTCCGTCCTCGCGTGCGACCATGACATTCCCTGGGGTAGTATCTACTTGCCTTCGGGTGATCATGTGCGTCCTTCTTGATTTTGTAACGGCGTGAAGGGATCTCTATCAGCGTGCTGTTTTGCCTCTATCATGCCGTTGTGGTCAACAAGGTAGGTCTGTGTGGTGTGGGACCTTCCTTGGGTTTGTGTAGAAATTACAATACTATTTGGGTTTCCTTGGGTTTGTGCTATTTTGTATGTGATCTTCGCTTTTAACATTCCATAGCAGCGCGACCGTATCCAAAGCACAATGCCATTTTACTCCCTTGCGTGCCGTTGCGGACGTCCTTCAATGGGTGACACATCCAGTTCTTGAAGCATACTCTTGTTAGCCGGTACTCAATAGCGGGTTTGGAAAGAAGGACTCATCAAGTATGCGTAGTGTCATTGATAGCACTATCAGATAGTTAATGGGCACTATCGGATCCGATCTTTTCTTTTAACATTCCACAATGGCACGATCGTATCCAAAGCACAATGCCATTTTACTCCCTTGCGCGCCGTTCAGACATCCTTCTATGGGTGACACATCCGATTCTTGAAGCATACTCTTGTTTCCTAGTACTCAATAGCTTGTTTGGAAAGGACTCATCAAGTATGCATAGTGGCATTGATAGCACTATCGGATAGTTCATGGTTGGGGACTGACATGACACGGAGGTAGAGCACACATGACATGGGGACTGACGTGTAGGGTTTAGACAATTTCATACAGTTTCCTTCTTAATGGGGACTGACGTCGTGTAGGGTTTAGACAATTTCATACAATTTCCTTCTTAATAATGTCTATTCCTGAAGATTACTTTATTCAAATGTTTTGCTATTCTACTAGTTTGTTTTATTCACTTATATTTGTCACCATTTTTTTACAATAGCCAGAGAGAGAGTACTTTTGTGTGCCTTTTTTGAAACCACTGGCCATGTACACTTTCTTTATTTCTTCTTGTTTGAGGGTCTTGTATTAATCTTGAAAATATTTTCACTTTTTTTGTAGTGTTTCTCAAATATTTCTCAGTGTGTAATCTATGGCAAAGGACAAAGAAAACTGCAAGAAAAGTATATACTAAAGATCCAAAGATAGCACAGGTTGCTTTTGCACCCAGTCCTAAGAAGAAAAGAAAGTCAAGATTTTTTTATATGAAGATGTGTTTTTTAGAGATCAAGAAGGCCCAAACTGACACTCATCACCTTATCCCAAGGGCTGCCTTCATCCGTGTAGTAAAGTAAATATGTGACAGGATTGGTGTCTTAAAACTAAAAGTAATACCCCATTCAAAAAGTGGCAAGCTTCTGCAATGTGGTACTTGCAAGAAGCATCTAAAGACTTTCGATGTCTATATTGCTGCTACACATGCACACAGAGTCACTTTAATGAACAAGGATTTCTCAGTGGGTGGTGAGTAGGCTTAGGTATAGATTTGATAAAGTTCTCAAGCCACTTCCCACCATAGATACTAGGGCCTTTGATATCCTTACAATTCCTCCCAAGAGGTCTCAGAAAGTTGAAGGGCCTACTATTGAAGATGTTACACATGAGTATGAAACAAGAAAAGCACTTGACCAAAGAGAGATGCTTTTCGAGATAGAGGATAATTTTTATAAAGAGGAAGTTAAGAGACTTGGTGGTATGAGTTATGATATAAATGCGCAAGGTGTATGGTCAAATGATTATCAGTGTGTCTCCTCCAACCCTGAGATTGAATATTACTTGAGCATTTCACCTGAGGACAAAGTGATGTTAGAGAAGATAGATATTGAAATATGTGATGCTGTAATACTCTATTGCACGAGGTAAGGAACATTCTTTAGCCATAGTTTTGTCCTTTTCTCTCCTTTTTCCATACTTAATACTGTCTTTGATTACAGGGCATACATTTCTAAAATGCCCATGGAGATTTCAAGCAGCATATTTGTGGTTGATCCTCTAATAGCACGTGATATCTTTTCAAAGATAGGATCAAATATTGATTTTTTAAAAGGGCATATGACAGCCTGAGAAACTATTATAAATTCATCGCATATAATGAAAGGTATTATTATTTTTTTAGTTTTAAGGTAGTGTTTTTTAATAGTTTTAAATTCATAACTCATGTGAGTAGATATTTTCTTATATTCATTGATGTTTTTGATAGAGAGATTCCATTGGAGTCTTATATTCATTGATGTTTTTGATAGAGAGATTACTTTCATGAACTCCATAGTTGGTATCCATGGTCAATGCAAAATCTAAGTATCTCTTTTCATCAACTACCATATTATCTCTTTTCATCAACTATCATAATTTTGTTATAGACATTGCAACTATTTGATATGCTCATAATTACAGTGCTTGCAAAATTATATTAGTATATTTAGATAAAAATTATGAAGATCTTGCAGATCCAGAGAAGCCATTTAAGTATCTTCAGCAAGAGGTATTGAGAATTTAGTTTTGATGTTTCTTTGTTTGAAGGAGGTCGAAAAAGAGATGAGAGAGAGCTAAAAGATGTAATGAAGCTCAGTGAGATCGAAAAAGAGATGAGAGAGAGCTAGAAGATGAGAGCTTCTTCTAGACTTGAGAAGAAGAATGAAAATGGTATGTCCAAACTTCAAAAATTTCGACATTAACTACATGCCATCTTTTTTCAAATCTTTTGACAGATTTTGTCAGTATAACGGATCCTACAATCGGTCTAAATATAGAGATTTTGGCTAAATTAGAGGAAAAAAGCTCGAAATGGACTCTACTACCTCCAAAGTAGAGGAGACAAGAATATCACATTCTTGTGCACGGGGCACACTAAGACCGTATTAGGTAAAGTGGGAAAAATCCCATTCCCACATTGAAAAATTGTATGCATTTAATCTAGAATCTACCTTCTTCAACCTAGTATAAAAAATTTAAAAATGGTTTGCTTTATGAAGTGATGCTAGATCGAACCTAGCTTGATCTTAGAAATAGAAAGGTTTCAAGATTTTTCAGATCCACCACTTGAAGGTATCCTTATATACACAACCACTACAAATTAACATTATTAAGGATAGAAAGAGTCTCCTTGGAGTAGGATGCACTTTGTGAAAATTACGATTATAAATTTTCATTTTGATGAAGCTAATTCTACTAAAGAAATAATAAAACTTTTGCATTAACAACCAAAAGATAGCTGGATAAAAGGAGTCCCCTTAAAGTAGGATGCATACTGTGGATGCATAAGAGGAGTCTCCTTAGACTAGGATGCACTCCATCTATGAATTTATTTATTGTGTTAAAAATTGTTCAATGCATTGCAAAGATACACAATTGAACAGTCTACTCCCAAAGTTGGCTAAATTACAAAGATCCTCTATATTTTGTTATACTAAAGACCATATTCAAAGACCATTTACATTCCATTATAAAATGAAGTAACAAAATGTGCTAGTATCATGGGGGTGTAATTTTGATTTTAAGGGGTTCTAGCTCCACCACATGGTAGAGCTAGAATTTTGAGCTAGCTCTACCATGTGGAGCTACAACACATTGAGGAGGATTTAAAGATTTTTAGATCCACCACTTGGCCATTCTACAGTCCATAAGAAACCAAGATATAACATTTGATTGATCTAGACCCCCAATTACAAACATTGATACAAGAGATTGTATTTTGAGAGTCCCCTTAGAATAGGATGCACTCTCCAATTTTAAAGCTTCATTGTAATGAACAAGACAAAATGAACAAGATTTTATAAATTGAGGTGGTGAAGGTATTATACTTATATATACAATCGCTACAGATTAACATTATTAAAGATAGGAAGAGTCTCCTTGAGTAGGATGCACTTTGTCAAAATTACGGTTAAAAGATTTCATTTTGATGAAGCTTATTCTACTAAAGAGTCCCCTTAAAGTATAATGCACTTTGTCAATAGATAAAAGGAGTCTCCTTAGAGTAGGATGCACTCCATCTACGACTCCATTATAATAAAACATTGTAAATGAAACTAAATTTATTTTTTTGTGTTAAAATATGTTCAATGCCTTGCAAAAGGCACACAATTGAACAGCACGCTCGCGAAGATGGCCAGATTACAAAGACCCTTTATATTTTATTATAATAGAGACCATTTACAAAGACCATTTACATTCAATTACAAAAGGGAGTAACAAAATGTACTAGTGTCATGGGGGTGTATTGGTTGAATGAGGTATTGAGCTTCTTTTTAAGCATGTTCATTTTGTGTACTCACAAGATTACACACTTAGATTATTCTCTCAATTATTATCTTGATTATCATCTTGATTGTAGCAGCTATCATCGAGTTTCAATGTATTCTTGTTGTTGTACAAAACATGGAGACCCCAAAAGAAATGAACTTTTTTGAAGAAAACTCGTGTAGTTATTTATCTGAAATGGACAATGTAGCGAGATATTTGACTTGTTGCTCATATTGAGGTGTCTAGCTAGCATGGGCTAGCAGTCCAACGTCAATCACTTTATCTCTTCACTTTAGATCTAGCACTTGTCTGTTATAGAGCCGAAAAGGATTTCTTGATCCATGACTTATCCATTCTAGATCCTGTTCCACCACTTGGACATTA
The DNA here is from genome assembly GCF_041138505.1 of Cibotium barometz. Classification (NCBI taxonomy): domain Eukaryota; kingdom Viridiplantae; phylum Streptophyta; class Polypodiopsida; order Cyatheales; family Cibotiaceae; genus Cibotium; species Cibotium barometz. The sequence goes on from NC_141060.1 coordinate 48,817,443, forward strand.
TAGAGCTAGACTTCAGTGGATGCAAGCTCCACCAAACGGTAGATCTAGACTCAAAATTCTAGTTGTATTTTATGACTTCCAAAGGTTTAGGTCTACCACACATGGATACTAGCTCCACCATGTGGTAAGGCCAAAATTCCATGAAGAGACCATGGCTGCTACCTCCACCACATGGTGGAGCTAGAGCTCAATAAGATACCACATGGTGGAGCTAGCTAGCTCCATGAAATTATACAGCTAGACTTCAATGGATGGTAGCTCCACCACATGGTAGATATAGACATAGAATGCTAGCTCTACCACGTGGAGCAAGAACGCATTGAAAGAACCAAGATCTACCATTTGTTCAATCTAGACCCCCAAGTAAAAACATTGATACAAGAGATTGTATATTGAGAGTCCCCTTAGAGTAGGATGCACTCTCCAATTTTAAGACTTCATTGTAATGAACAAAGACTAAATAATTTGAAACACGAATTTATAATTTGACATGGTGAAAGTTTCCTTATATACACAACTACTACAAATTAACATTACTAAAGATAGAAAGAGTCTCCTTGCAGTAGGATGACCTTTGTCAAAATGATAGTTAAAAGTCTTCACCTACTCTTACTAAAAAAATAATAATTTGCAAACTTTGACCAAAAGATAAAAGGATAAAAGGAGTCCCCTTAGAGAAGGATGCACTCCATTTATGACTCAATTATAATAAGACATTGTAAATTAACATGAATTTATTGCTTGTGCTAGAATTTGTTCAATGCTTTGCAAAGGCAAACATTTGAACAGTATGCTCCATAGGAGGCCTGATTACAATATCATATTTCAATATATGGCTTTTTATTACATTAAAAAAAGGCCAAAATTCTTGCATCCTCTACATTTGATTATATTAGGGACAAACAAAATGAGCTTCATGGTGGTGTATTACTTTCATGATACCTCCTCTTGTTGCTTTGCTTGATTTTCACTCTCTGCTTGCCTCTCTGCCTCAGCTTCAGCCTCCTCTCTTTGCTTTCTTTGAATTTCAAGTTGTTCCTGCCTCTCTGCCGCCTCAGCATCAGCCTCCTGCTATTGCTTCCACACCTCTGCCTTTTTCCTATTCTCTACTTCCAATTTCTCTTCTTCAAGCCATTTCTTCATCACATCATCTGAGAATTGGTTAGGTTTTTCTTCAAAGGCATTATCCCATGTATACTCTTGCCGATCTTCATTCTGTAGCCATAAAAACAACCAATTTCTTAAATCTTCTGTCAAAAAACTATACCTTTCCTTGGAAGGTTGATGGTATAATTCTTGGACTATTAACCAGGTTCCTCGTTCATTCTTAAACACCTTATAGTAGCTATCATCAATTATCAATGTATTTTTCTTGTTGTACAAAGGATGGAGACCCGAAAAGGTCTCAAGCTTTTTAAAGAAAACTTGTCTATTCTGCACAACCCATGTGGATTTTGAACAATGCTCTTGTGAGAGAACACCTGCAAACTTGGGCTTTTCTTGTGGAAATATTGTGTCAATTATTCCAGAGAGCTTAGTTCTCCTACATGCGCTCCAAATAAAAACATAAAAGAATTGAATACACCAATCTAAGAACTCATGTGCATCCTTGTGACATAGGACATAACGATATTGGTTAATTGGATATTTTACCAACTCGTTGCTATAAGGAGGATCCTTCTCATCATATTGGGTTTCGATAACATGGCACAACAAACCATTAAGGTTTAGAATAATAGCCCTCCTATCATCCTCTTTGCGTAGGGGTACGCATATTGGGTTTGACGAATACCATGTCAGTATGATAACCCCCTCGGCGGAGGGATGCACAAAGCACAACCTTGCATCAATTTCCCGTAGACGGTCAAGACGGCGCTGAACCAACTGTCTTCGTACACTCTGGATTTTCTTGGACATGTGACGTACTAATGCTCTGTGACAAAGAAGCCGCCTCTGCCAATTAGAATCAATCACATGACCTGGAAAAAAATGAGCATGCTTAATGATAAAGGTGTGCATGTGGGGGAAGGCATGTTACAACTACTTTTATGCAAAGATAGATTTTAAACAATTACAAAACAAATGTGACTATGCACGCTAACATTAAACTATATACTGTTCTAAAATGTTGACTTTAGTTGCATTACAAAATGACCCAAGATGCAAAGACTCTTTCCATTTGATTCTAAAAAGACGCGACAAAATGTGCTAGCAGGTATCAGAATGTGGTGAAATTAGAATGCATTGATCTAGATCAACCACGTGGTAGAGCTAGAATGCACTGTTCTAGCTCAACCATGTGGTAGGGCTAGAATATTTTTAAATCTAGTTCTACCATGTGATAGAGCTATATCAAAGTATTCTAGCTCGATCCCATGGCAAAATTAGAAATATTATTTGAAGTCCAGCTCTAGCACGTGGTAGAGCTGTATCAAAATATTTTAGATAGACCCCATGGTAGAACTAGAATGGTTTGAAGTCCAACTCAACCATGTGTGGTGACGTGGAAGAGCTAGAATGCATTGATCTAGCTCTACCATATGGTAGAGCTAGAACGCTTTCAAGTCTAGCTCTACCATGTCTTGGAGGTAGAATGCTTTGAAGTCTAGCTCTACCATGAGGTGGAGCTAGAAGGCACTGATCTAGCTCTACCATAGTCCATATATGTAGGAATTAAAATCATAAGACAAAGATCAAGCTTCCATACATTTTCAAATTAGGAGGCCCCTTATAGTAGAGTGCACTCCAACATTTATAAAATTATTTGAAGAGTAATACATTTGCCACTACTTTAAAAACAAGATAAAATTTCTTGTCAATTCATGATTACAAAAAGATAAAATTCCTCCAAAAAAATACAATCCTTGGTGACAAATGGCTTCTTTAAGTGAATACTCCTTGGAACAATATCCTTGAAATAAATCTGCAAGAAACCATCATAAATTAAGTTTCTTCATTGTGAATACACAATTGTTGTATAAAATCATGTATTTAGTTATAATTATCATTTACGTTAGATAGTACCTTAGTTATTTCTATCCCGTTGGAGAAGATTGTACTCATTTAACACCTTGTTTATGAAAGCCCTTGCATTGGCTGCCTTCAACTGCGTTGTGGTAGAACCCAATTTTCTAACTAGAGAAATCACTTGTGGTCCCCTCATGCTAGCAATACTGACTCGTTCTTTTGCCATAATTTCTATTATCTCTTCTCTTTTGTTTTCATATTGTCTTGCTAATACCTCTTGATTGTTGACATACTTTTGTATAATCTCTAATAGTGGTAGCCTATCAGTGTAGATTTTCTTCTGTGACCAATTTAAATTGCGCTTTCTCCAAAAATCTACCACACCTCTGTATTCATTTTCATTGGATACTGGAGGTTGTCCGTAGCGATTAGAGCCAATGATCTCACGCACATCTTCACTCTCATCAAGCTGCAATAAGTAAGGGAGCAACTCATCAATGAGAATATTGTCGACCATCCTTTCTTCATCAAACTTTGCAGGATATATACAATTATTATCAGGAGAAGCACATCCCTTGTATGGAGAGTCATCAATAAGAACCGTTCTACGAGCATCACAATCAAAACATGAAGCAATTTTTGACAATGGCTTGAACATTGCCTGAACTGTTGGATTATCAGGTCTAGCTATTTTACCACTTTTATCCTTCTTGCAAACCTCTTGAGCCCAAACTATAAAAAAAGGCAATATCTCTCCTGCTCTGTCTTGTAATATTCTCAATATTTGAAGAACATTACTCTCTGTCCTGTTGACCAGATCCCAACATTAATATTTTTTAATAAAATCTTCAAGAATTGGATACATCCTGGCCTTAGTACAATATATCGTTTTGAATCCATTTGAATAGTTTCATGTATTGAAGATGGTTGTTGTTGACAACGTTTTAGTAGTAGACCATTCAGGTTGTCCAACACAATTGTCAACACTGATTTCTTGGAGATAGCAGTGTCGGTACTTCTTGGTACTTCTTCTTCAGGCTGGAAACTCTCACCCATTGCTTCATTTGTTGGAGATTTAGGTACCCCAATCTCATTGTGAGCATTTGTCTTTAAACCTTCTGGATGGACATCACTGAATGTGTGGGAGAAGCTCTCATCCACAGTTTGATTGTGGCATTCTGTCGTAGCTACTTCACTTGGTGCTACTATCTCAATTTCGGGATCTAAAAGAAAAAAAAGTAACATTGACTCAACAATCTTTCAAACTAAAAGAATTTACAATTGTAACACTCACTCTTAACACATGTTTATTGGTGTAATCTAAAAGGAAATCATGTTTGGATACCAATTATCAATTCTAGTTGCTCACTCTAGAATTGGAGGGTGTAAAATGGATTTCCAAATACACCCATTATTCTACCTCAAAGTATTCTACCTAAACCACATTGTAGAGATAGAATGCTTTGAGGTCTAGCTATACCATGTGGTGGAGCTAGAATTGCATTCGAGGTCTAGCTCTACCATGTGGTGGAGCTAGAGTTGTAGAGGTAGAAAGCTTTGAGGTCTAGCTCTACCACGTGGTAGAGCAGAATGCATTGATCTACTTGTTTTCCATACACATCAACAAAACCAATTACTCCAAGAAGAGACCTACTTCACATGACAAGATCCAAGGAGCTAGAATTGCATTTGATCTAGCTCTACCATGAGGTAGAGCTGTATTCTACCTAGGCCACATCGTAGAGCTAGAATGCTTTAAGGTCGAGCTCTACCATGTGGTGGAGCTAGAATTGCATTTGAGGTCTAGCTCTACCATGTGGTAGAGCTAGACTTCAACGAATGTAACCGGCTGAGGTTGAATGTAACTGTGGTAGAGCTGTATTCTACCTAAACCACATTGTAGAGATAGAATGCTTTGAGGTCTACCTCTACAATGTGGTGGAGTTAGAATTGCATTTGAGGTCTAGCTCTACCATGTGGTGGAGCTAGAATCGTAGAGGTAGAAAGCTTTGAGGTCTAGCTCTACCATGTGGTAGAGCAAAAATGCATCGATCTAGCTGTGTTCCATACACATCAACAAAACCAAGGAGCTAGAATTGCATTTGATCTAGCTCTACCACGTGGTAGAAAGCTTTGAGGGCTAGATCTACCATGTGGTAGAGCAAGAATGCATCGATCTAGCTGTGTTCCATACACATCAACAAAACCAATTACTCCAAGAAGAGACCTACTTCTCATGACAAGAATCAAGGAGCTAGAATTGCATTTGATCTATCTCTACCACGTGGTAGAGCTGTATTCTACCTAGACCACATCGTAGAGCTAGAATGCTTGAGGTCCAGCTCCACCATGTGGTGGAGCTAAAATGCATTCTTCTAGCTCCACCATGTGATGGAGCTAGAATGCATTCTTCGAGCTCTACCATGTGGTAGAGCTAGACTTCAATGAATGTACCGGCTGAGGTAGAATGCTTTGAGGTCTACCTCTACAATGTGGTGGAGTTAGAATTGCATTTGAGGTCTAGCTCTACCATGTGGTGGAGCTAGAATTGTAGAGCTAGAATGCTTTGAGGTCCAGCTCTACCATGTGGTGGAGCTAGAATGAATTCTTCTAGCTCTACCATGTGGTAGAGCTAGACTTCAAAGAATGTAACTGGCTGAGATTGAATGTAACTGTGGTAGAGCTAGACCTCAAAGCTTTCTACCTCTACGATTCTAGCTCCACCACATGGTAGAGCTAGACCTCAAGTGCAATTCTAGCTCCACCACATGGTAAAGCTAGAACTCAAAGCATTCTATCTCAATTACTCCATCTTGGAGCTCTGAATACATTTATTAGTCTTGCTCTACCACATGGTAGAGCTAGATAAATGCATTCTAGCTGGACTTCAAAGTATTCTAGTGCTGGTTTTTCAATGGATAGTATCTCTACCAGGTGGCAGAGCAAGATTAATTAATGTATTGACCAGAATGCTATGAAATCTAGCTCTACCATGTGGTAGAGCTAAAATACATTCTTCTAGCTCTACCATGTGGTAGAGCTAGACTTCAATGAATGTAACCGGCTGAGGTTGAATGTAACTGTGGTAGAGCTGTATTCTACCTAAACCACATTGTAGAGATAGAATGCTTTGAGGTCTAGCTCTACCATGTGGTGGAGCTAGAATTGCTTGTAATTGAATGTAACTGTGGTAGAGCTGTATTCTACCTAAACCACATTGTAGAGATAGAATGCTTTGAGGTCTAGCTCTACCATGTGGTGGAGCTAGAATTGCTTGTAACCGACTGAGGTTGAATGTAACTGTGGTAGAGCTATATTCTACCTAAACCACATTGTAGAGATAGAATGCTTTGAGGTCTAGCTCTACCATGTGGTGGAGCTAGAATTGCTTGTAACCGGCTGAGGTTGACGGCTGAGGTTGAATGTAACTGTGGTAGAGCTGTATTCTACCTAAACCACATTGTAGAGATAGAATGCTTTGAGGTCTAGCTCTACCATGTGGTGGAGCAAGAGTCGTAGAGGTAGAAAGCTTTGAGGTCTAGCTCTACCATGTGGTAGAGCAAGAATGCATCGATCTAGCTGTGTTTCATACACATCAACAAAACCAATTACTCCAAGAAGAGACCTACTTCACATGATAATAACCAAGGAGCTAGAATTATTGCATTTGATCTAGGTCTACCACGTGGTAGAGATGTATTCTACCTAGACCACATCGTAGAGCTAGAATGCTTTGAGGTCCAGCTCTACCCTGTGGTGGAGCTAGAATTGCATTCTTCTAGCTCTACCATGTGGTAGAGCTAGACTTCAACGAATGTAACCGGCTGAGGTTGAATGTAAGTGGCTGAGGTTAAATGTAACTGTGGTAGAGCTGTATTCTACCTAAACCACATTGTAGAGATAGGATGCTTTGAGGTCTAGTTCTACCATGTGGTAGAGCTAGAATTGCATTTGAGGTCTAGCTCTACCATGTGGTGGAGCTAGAGTCGTAGAGGTAGAAAGCTTTGAGGTCTAGCTCTACCATGTGGTGGAGCTAGAGTCGTAGAGGTAGAAAGCTTTGTGGTAGAGCAAGAATGCATCGATGTAGCTGTGTTCCATACACATCAACAAAACTAATTACTCCAAGAAGAGACCTACTTCACATGACAAGATCCAAGGAGCTAGAATTGTATTTGATCTAGCTCTACCATGAGGTAGGACTGTATTCTACCTAGGCCACATCGTAGAGCTAGAATGCTTTGAGGTCTAGCTCTACCATGTGGTGGATCTAGAATTGCATTTGAGGTCTAGCTCTACCATGTGGTAGAGCTAGAATGCATTGATCTAGCTGTGTACCATGCAAATTAACAAAACCAATTACTCCAAGAAGAGACCATGACGAGAACCAAGGAGCTAGAATTACATTTGATCTAGCTCTACCACGCGGTAGAGCTGTATTCAACCTAGACCAAATTTTAGAGCAAGAATGCTTTAAGGTCTAGCTCTACCATGTGGTGGAGCTAGAATTAATTTGAGGTCTAGCTCTATCATGTGGTGAAGCTAGAATTTATCAATCTGGTTGTGTACCATGCGGATCAACAAAATCAATTACTCCAAGAAGAGATCTACTTCACATGACAAGAACCAAGAAGCTAGAATTGCATTTGATCTAGCTCTACCACGTGGTGGAGCTGTATCCAACCTAGACCACATCGTAGAGCTAGACTGCTTTGAGGTCTAGCTCTACCATGTGGTGGAGCTAGAATTGCATTTGAGGTCTAGCTCTACCATCATGTGGTAGAGCTATGCATTGATCTAGCTGTGTACCATGCAAATCAACAAAACCAATTACTCCAAGAAGAGACCATGAGGAGAACCAAGGAGATAAACAAGTGTGTTGAATGGCGCTGGGACCCAACTTTGACGCACTGGGAGAAGTGATTACGTTACCCAAATCCGTACACGGAGTGATGTGGACATAGAGCAACTTCCCTAGCACAAGTCCGTGTGGTCCGTTCTCTGATGGGGTAATAGATCCTCAACTTCTAACTGTCTGAATCCGGGTTCTCAAAAAAGATGCACGAGCGTACCAAATGGCGGAAATTTCCAACAGGGGCCCAAACAGCGCCAAAGAGGCATGAAATTCGAATCATGCATGATGGACAAATGTGTGGCAACCAACCCGGATCTTTCTTGTTGTGTTCAGATGCGATTCGGACTCATTTCGGATCCGAACCTCTGCTATGGCGATTTTGCACTATCTTCGCCGGGACCCAACTTTGACGCGCTGGGAGAAGTGATTGCGATGCCCAAATCCGTGCACGGAGTGATGTGGAGATAGAGCAACTTCCCTAGCACAAGTCCGTGTGGTCTGTTCTCTAATGGAGTCCCAGCTCCATTTTGCATCTTTCTATGCAAAGAAATTAAATTTAATAATTAATATCAATGGTATCCATGCATATTCATAGGTGAATATGTACATGGAGTAAATTAAATTTTTTCTATAGAATGCACAAACAGGGTGAATTACTCTTTGGGAATAACATAAAAACAAACTTTCTTTTCCACAAAAATATGAAAAATTTTGCCATAACCTCCTTTGTATGGTTGACCATTTCTCATTTTTATCATTCTAATTGTAACTTAAATTAACCCCAATTAGATGTATAGTACTCTAATCTACACAATTCTTAATTTACAAGAGAATAAATAAAAAGAAAAGTTTAATTAATTTTTTTGTTAATCATTCTAGGATAAAGAAAGGGTGGAATGTAAAGAAGACAAGGAGGTGGCCTATTCATCAAGGCATAGCATTAGAATTTACTTTAATCAACTATAAAACAAGAAAATCAAGAAAACCATAGATTTAAAATTTAAAAAAAAGAAAAATTTAGCTTACATGGAGTTGTAAGCTTTCCTTTGTCTTGAGGGATTGAGGGTTCTACTCTTGTTTTAAGCAAGAGTGGCCACCAATTACTTTAGACATAGAGCAACTTCCCTAGCACAAGTCCGTGTGGTCCGTTCTCTGATGGGGTCCCTGATGCTCAACTTCTAACTGTCCGAATCCGGGTTCTCGAAAAAGATGCACAAGCGTGCCTAATGGCGGAAATTTTCAACCGTGGCCCAAACGGCGCTAAAGAGACATGAAAATGGAATCATGCATGGACAAATGTGTGGCGAGCAACCCGGATCTTTCTTGTTGTGTTCATATGCGATTGGGACTCATTTCGGATCCGAAACTCTGTTATAGCGATTTTGCACTATCTTTGTCAGGACCCAAATTTGACGCGCTGGGAGAAGTGATTGCGATCTCCAAATGCATGCACCGAGTGATGTGGACATAGAGCAACTTCCCTAGCACAAGTCCGTGTGGTCCGTTCTTTGATGCGGTCCCAGATCCTCAACTTCTAACTATCCAAATCTGGGTTCTCGAAAAAGATGCACGAGCGTGCCAAATGGTGAAAATTTCCCACCGTGGCCCAAACGGCGCCGAGAGAGGCATGAAAATCGGATCATGCATGGACAAATGTGTGGCAAGCAACCTGGATCTTTCTTGTTGTATTCAGATGCGATTCGGACTCATTTCCGATCCGAAACTCTATTATGGCGATTTTGCACTATCTTCGTTGTGGGACCCAACTTTGACGCGCTGGGAGAAGTGATTGCGATCTCCAAATATGCTCGGAGTGATGTGGACATAGAGCAACTTGCCTAGCACAAGTCCATGTGGTCCGTTCTCTGATGGGGTCCCGGATCCTCAACTTCTAACTGTCTGAATCCGGGTTCTCGAAAAAGATGCACGAGCGTGCCAAATGGCGTAAATTTCCAACCGTGGCCCAAACGGCGCTAAAGAGGCATGAAAATGGAATCATGCATGGACAAATGTGTGGCAAGCAACCCGGAACTTTCTTGTTGTGTTCAGATGCCATTCGGACTCTTTTCGGATCCGAAACTCTGTTATGGCGATTTTGCACTATCTTCGTCGGGACCCAACTTTGACGCGCTGGGAGAAGTGATTGCGATCTCCAAATGCATGCACGGAGTAATGTGGACATAAAGCAGCTTCCCTAGCACAAGTCCGTCTGGTCCGTTCTCTGATGGGGTCCCGGATCCTCAACTTCTAACTGTTCGAATCTGGGTTCTCGAAAAAGATGAATGAGCGTGCCAAAGGGCGGAAATTTCCAACCGTGGCCCAAACGGCGCCGAAGAGGCATGAAATTGGAATCATGCATGGAAAAATGTGTGGCAACCAACCCGGATCTTTCTTGTTGTGTTCAGATGCGATTCGAACTCATTTCGGATCCGAAACTCTGTTATGGTGATTTTGCACTATCTTCGTCGGGACCTAACTTTGATGCGCTGGGAGAAGTGATTGTGATGCACAAATCCATGCACGGAGTGATGTGGACATAGAGCAACTTTCCCAGCACAAGTCCATGTGGTCCGTTCCTCCCTAATGGGGTCCCAGATCCATTTTGCATCTTTCTATGCAAAGAAATTAATTTTAATAATTAATATCAGTGGTATCCATGCATATACATGGAGCAAATTAAAATTTTTCTATAGAATGCACAAACAGGGGGAATTACTCTTTTGGAATAACATAAAAACACTCTTTTTCACAAAAATATAAAAAATTTTACCATAACCTCCTTTGTATGGCTGACCATTTCTCATTTTATCATTCTAATTCTAACTTAAATTAACCCCAATTAGATGTATAGTACTCTAATCTACACAATTCTTAATTTCCAAGAGAATAAGCAAAAAGAAAAGTTTAATTAATTTTTTTGTTAATCATTCTAGGATAAAGAAAGGCAGGAATGTAAAGAAGAGAAGGAGGTGGCCTATTCATCAAGGCATAGCAATAGAATTTACTTTAATCAACTATAAAACAAGAAAATTAAGAAAACAATAGATTTAAAATTTAAAAAAAAGAAAAATTTAGCTTACATGGAGTTGTAAGCTTTCCTTTGTCTTGAGGGATTGAGGGTTCTACTCTTGTTCTAAGCAAGAGCGGCCACCAATTACTTTGGACATAGAGCAACTTCCCTAGCACAAGTCCGTGTGGTCCGTTCTCTGATGGGGTCCCTGATCCTCAACTTCTAACTGTCCGAATCCGGGTTCTCGAAAAAGATGCACGAGCGTGCGAAATGGCGAAAATTTCCAACCGTGGCCCAAACGACGCCAGAGAGGCATGAGAATGGAATCATGCATGGAAAAATGTGTGGCAAGAAACCTGAATCTAGCTGTGTACCATGCAGATCAACAAAACCAATTACTCTAAGAAGAGACCTACTTCACATGACGAGAACCAAGGAGCTACAATTGCATCAGATCTAGCTCTACCATGTGGTGGAGCTAGAATGCATCGATCTAGCTGTGTACCATGGAGATCAACAAAATCAATTACTCCAAGATGAGATCAACTTCACATGGCAAGAACCAAGAAGCTAGAATTGCATTTGGTCTAGCTCTACCACGTGGTAGAGCTGTATCCAACCTAGACCACATCGTAGAGCTAGATTGCTTTGAGGTCTAGCTCTACCATGTGGTGGAGCTAGAATTGCTTTTGAGGTCTAGCTCTTCCATGTGGTAGAGCTAGAATGCATTGATTTAGCTGTGTACCATGCAAATCAACAAAACCAATTACTCCAAGAAGAGACCATGATGAGAACCAAGGAGATAAACAAGTGTGTTGAATGGCGCTGGGACCCAACTTTGACGCACTGGGAGAAGTGATTGCGATGCCCAAATTCATGCACGGAGTGATGTGGACATAGAGCAACTTCCTTAGCACAAGTCCGTTTGGTCCGTTCTCTGATGGGGTCCCGGATCCTCAACTTCTAACTGTCCGAATCTGGGTTCTCGAAAAAGATGCATGAGCGTGCCAAATGGCAAAAATTTCCAACAGGGGCCCAAACGGCGCCGAAGAGGAATGAAAATCGAATCATGCATGAACAAATGTGTGGCAACCAACCCGGATCATTCTTGTTGTGTTCAGATGCGATTCGGACACTTTTTGGATCCGAAACTCTGTTTTGGCGATTTTGCACTATCTTCGTCGGGACCCAACTTTGACGCGCTGGGAGAAGTGATTGCGATCTCCAAATGTATGCACGGAGTAATGTGGATATAGAGCAACTTTCCTAGCACAAGTCTGTCTGGTCCGTTCTCTGATGGGGTCCCGAATCCTCAACTTCTAACTGTCCGAATCCGGGTTCTCGAAAAAGATGCACGAGCGTGCCTAATGGCAGAAATTTCCAACCGTGGCCCAAACGGCGCCGAAGAGGCATGAAAATGAAATCATGCTTGGACAAATGTGTGGCAAGCAACCCGGATCTTTCTTGTTATGTTCAGATGCGATTGGGACTCATTTCGGATCCGAAACTCTGTTATGGCGATTTTGCACTATCTTCGCCGGGACCCAACTTTGACGCGCTGAGAGAACAAATTGCGATCTCCAAATGCATGCACGGAGTGATGTGGACATAGAGCAACTTCCCGAGCACAAGTCCGTGTGGTCCGTTCTCTGATGGGATCCCGAATCCTCAACTTCTAACTGTCCAAATCTGGGTTCTCGAAAAAGATGAACGAGCGTGCCAAAGGGCGAAAATTTCCAACCGTGGCCCAAACGGCGCCGAAGAGGCATGAAATTCGAATCATGCATGGGAAAATGTGTGGCAACCAACCTGGATCTTTGTTGTTGTGTTCAGATGCGATTCGGACTCATTTCGGATCCGAAACTCTGTTATGGCGATTTTGCACTATCTTCGCCGGGACCCAACTTTGACGCGCTGGAAGAAGTGATTGCAATGCACAAATCCATGCACGGAGTGATGTGGACATAGAGCAACTTCCCTAGCACAAGTCCGTGTGGTCCCTTCTCTGATGGGGTCCCTGATCCTCAACTTCTAACTGTCCGAATCCGGGTTCTCGAAAAAGATGCATGAGCGTGCCAAATGGCGGAAATTTCCAACCATGGCCCAAACGGCGCCGAAGAGGCATGAAAATGGAATCATGCATGGAAAAAAGTGTGGCAAGAAACCCGGATCTAGCTGTGTACCATGCAGATCAACAAAACCAATTACTCTAAGAAGAGACCTACTTCACATGACGAGAACCAAGGAGCTACAATTGCATCAGATCTAGCTCTACCATGTGGTGGAGCTAGAATGCATCGATCTAGCTGTGTACCATGGAGATCAACAAAATCAATTACTCCAAGATGAGATCTACTTCACATGACAAGAACCAAGAAGCTAGAATTGCATTTGATCTAGCTCTACCACGTGGTAGAGCTATATCCAACCTAGACCACATCGTAGAGCTAGATTGCTTTGAGGTCTAGCTCTACCATGTGGTGGAGCTAGAATTGCTTTTGAGGTCTAGCTCTTCCATGTGGTAGAGCTAGAATGCATTGATCTAGCTGTGTACCATGCAAATCAACAAAACCAATTACTCCAAGAAGAGACCATGACGAGAACCAAGGAGATAAACAAGTGTGTTGAATGGCGCTGGGACCCAACTTTGACGCGCTGGGAGAAGTGATTGCGATGCCCAAATTCGTGCACGGAGTGATGTGGACATAGAGCAACTTCCCGAGCACAAGTCCGTGTGGTCCGTTTTCTCTGATGAAGTCCCGGATCCTCAACTCCTAACTGTCCGAATCCGGGTTCTCGAAAAAGATGCACAAGTGTGCCAAATGGTGAAAATTTCCAACAGGGGCCCAAATGGCGCCGAAGAGGAATGAAAATCGAATCATGCATGGAAAAATGTGTGGCAACCAACCCGGATCATTCTTGTGGTGTTCAGATGCGATTCAGACTCTTTTCGGATCCGAAACTCTCTTTTGGCGATTTTGCACTATCTTCGCCGGGACCCAACTTTTACACGCTAGGAGAAGTGATTGCGATCTCCAAATGCATGCACGGAGTGATGTGGACATAGAGGAACTTTCCTAGCACAAGTCCGTGTGGTCCGTTCTCTGATGGGGTCCCGAATCCTCAACTTCTAACTGTCCGAATCCGGGTTCTCGAAAAAGATGCACGAGCGTGCCTAATGGCGGAAATTTCCAACTGTGGCCCAAACGGCGCTAAAGAGGCATGAAAATAGAATCATGCATGGACAAATGTGTGGCAAGCAACCCGGATCTTTCTTGTTGTGTTCAGATGCGATTGGGACTCATTTTGGATCCGATACTTTGTTATGGCGATTTTGCACTATCTTCGTCGGGACCCAACTTTGACGCGCTGGGAGAACTGATTGCGATGCCCAAATCCAAGCACGGAGTGATGTGGACATAGAGCAACTTCCCTAGCACAAGTCCGTGTGGTCCGTTCTCTGATGGGGTCCCAGATCCTCAACTTCTAACTATTCGAATCCGGGTTCTCAGAAAAGATGAACGTTAGTGCCAAATGGCAAAAATTTCCAACCCTGGCCCAAACGACGTCAAGGAGGCATGAAATTCGAATCATGCATGGAAAAATGTGTGGCAACCAACCCGGATCTTTCTTGTTGTGTTCAGATGCGATTCGGACTCATTTCGGATCCGAAACTGTGTTATGGCCATTTTGCACTATCTTCGCCCGGACCCAACTTTGACGCGCTGGGAGAAGTGATTGCGATCTCCAAATGCATGCACGAAGTGATGTGGACATAGAGCAACTTCCCTAGCACAAGTTCGTGTGGCCGTTCTCTGATGGGGTCGCGGATCCTCAACTTCTAACTGTTCGAATCCGGGTTCTTGAAAAAGATGCACAAGCATGCCAAATGGCAGAAATTTCCAACCGTGGCCCAAACGGCGCCGAAGAGGCATGAAATTCGAATCATGCATGGAAAAATGTGTGGCAACCAACCCGGATCTTTCTTGTTGGGTTCAGATGCGATTCGGACTCATTTCGGATCCGAAACTCGGTTATGGCGATTTTGCACTACCTTCGTCGAGACCCAACTTTGACGCGCTGGGAGAGGTGATTGCGATGCACAAATCCATGCACGAAGTGATGTGGACATAGAGCAACTTCCCTAGCACAAGTCCGTGTGGACCGTTCTCTGATGGGGTCCCGGGTCCTCAACTTCTAACTGTTCGAATCCGGGTTATCGAAAAAGATGAACGAGCATGCGAAATGGCGAAAATTTCCAACCCTGGCCCAAACGGCGCCAAAGAGGCATTAAATTCGAATCATGCATGGAAAAATGTGTGGCAACCAACCCGGATCATTCTTGTTGTGTTTAGATGCCATTCGGACTCTATTCGGATCCGAAACTCTGTTATGGCGATTTTGCACTATCTTCGCCGGGACCCAACTTTGACGTGCTGGGAGAAGTGATTGCGATCTCCAAATGCATGCACGGAGTAATGTGGACATAGAGCAAGTTTCCTAGCACAAGTCCGTGTGGTCCATTTTCTGATGGGGTCCCGAATCCTCAACTTCTAACTGTCCGAATCTGGGTTCTCGAAAAAGATGAACGAGCGTGCCAAAGGGCAAAAATTTCCAACCGTGGCCCAAACGGCGCCGAAGAGGCATGAAATTCGAATCATGCATGGAAAAATGTGTGGCAACCAACCCGGATCTTTCTTGTTGTGTTCAAATGCGATTCGGACTCATTTCGGATCCGAAACTCTGTTATGGCGATTTTGCACTATCTTCGCCGGGACCCAACTTTGACGCGCTGGAAGAAGTAATTGCAATGCACAAATCCATGCACGGAGTGATGTGAACATAGAGCAACTTCCCTAGCACAAGTCCGTGTGGTCCGTTCTCTGATGGGGTCCCTGATCCTCAACTTCTAACTGTCCGAATCCGGGTTCTCGAAAAAGATGCATGAGCGTACCAAATGGCGAAAATTTCCAACCGTGGTCCAAACGGCGCCGAAGAGGCATGAAAATGGAATCATGCATGGAAAAATGTGTGGCAAGAAACCCGAATCTAGCTGTGTATCATGCAGATCAACAAAACCAATTACTCTAAGAAGAGACCTACTTCACATGACGAGAACCAAGGAGCTACAATTGCATCAGATCTAGCTCTACCATGTGGTGGAGCTAGAATGCATCGATCTAGCTGTGTACCATGGAGATCAACAAAATCAATTACTCCAAGATGAGATCTACTTCACATGACAAGAACCAAGAAGCTAGAACTGCATTTGATCTAGCTCTACCACGTGGTAGAGCTGTATCCAACCTAGACCACATCGTAGAGCTAGATTGCTTTGAGGTCTAGCTCTACCATGTGGTGGAGCTAGAATTGCTTTTGAGGTCTAGCTCTTCCATGTGGTAGAGCTAGAATGCATTGATCTAGCTGTGTACCATGCAAATCAACAAAACCAATTACTCCAAGAAGAGACCATGACGAGAACCAAGGAGATAAACAAGTGTGTTGAATGGCGCTGGGACCCAACTTTGACGCGCTGGAAGAAGTGATTGCGATGCCCAAATACGTGCACGGAGTGATGTGGACATAGAGTAACTTCTCGAGCACAAGTCCGTGTGGTCCGTTCTCTGATGAAGTCCCGGATCCTCAACTCCTAACTGTCCGAATCCGGGTTCTCGAAAAAGATGCACGAGCGTGCCAAATGGTGAAAATTTCCAACAGGGGCCCAAACGGCGCCGAAGAGGAATGAAAATCAAATCATGCATGAACAAATGTGTGGCAACCAACCCGGATCATTCTTGTTGTGTTCAGATGCGATTCGGACTCTTTTCGGATCCAAAACTCTGTTTTGGCGATTTAGCACTATCTTCGCCGGGACCCAACTTTGACGCGCTGGGAGAACTGATTGCGATCTCCAAATGCATGCACGGAGTAATGTGGACATAGAGCAACTTTCCTAGCACAAGTCCGTGTGGTCCGTTCTCTGATGGGGTCCCGAATCCTCAACTTCTAACTGTCCGAATCTGGGTTCTCGAAAAAGATGAACGAGCGTGCCAAAGGGCAAAATTTTCCAACCGTGGCCCAAACGGCGCCGAAGAGCCATGAAATTTGAATTATGCATGGAAAAATGTGTGGCAACCAACCCAGATCTTTCTTGTTGTGTTCAGATGCGATTCGGACTCATTTTGGATCCGAAACTCTGTTATGGCGATTTTGCACTATCTTCACCGGGACCCAACTTTGACGCGCTGGAAGAAGTGATTGCAATGCACAAATCCATGCACGGAGTGATGTGGACATAGAGCAACTTCCCTAGCACAAGTCCGTGTGGTCCCTTCTCTGATGGGGTCCCTGATCCTCAACTTCTAACTGTCCGAATCCGGGTTCTCGAAAAAGATGCATGAGCGTGCCAAATGGCGGAAATTTCCAACCGTGGTCCAAACGGCGCCGAAGAGGCATGAAAATGGAATCATGCATGGAAAAATGTGTGGCAAGAAACCCGGATCTAGCTGTGTACCATGCAGATCAACAAAACCAATTACTCTAAGAAGAGACCTACTTCACATGACGAGAACCAAGGAGCTACAATTGCATCAGATCTAGCTCTACCATGTGGTGGAGCTAGAATGCATCGATCTAGCTGTGTACCATGGAGATCAACAAAATCAATTACTCCAAGATGAGATCTACTTCACATGACAAGAACCAAGAAGCTAGAACTGCATTTGATCTAGCTCTACCACGTGGTAGAGCTGTATCCAACCTAGACCACATCGTAGAGCTAGATTGCTTTGAGGTCTAGCTCTACCATGTGGTGGAGCTAGAATTGCTTTTGAGGTCTAGCTCTTCCATGTGGTACAGCTAGAATGCATTGATCTAGCTGTGTACCATGCAAATCAACAAAACCAATTACTCCAAGAAGAGACCATGACGAGAACCAAGGAGATAAACAAGTGTGTTGAATGGCGCTGGGACCCAACATTGACGCGCTGGGAGAAGTGATTGCGATGCCCAAATTCGTGCACGGAGTGATGTGGACATAGAGTAACTTCTCGAGCACAAGTCCGTGTGGTCCGTTCTCTGATGAAGTCCCGGATCCTCAACTCCTAACTGTCCGAATCCGGGTTCTCGAAAAAGATGCACGAGCGTGCCAAATGGTGAAAATTTCCAACAGGGGCCCAAACGGCGCCAAAGAGGAATGAAAATCAAATCATGCATGGACAAATGTGTGGCAACCAACCCGGATCATTCTTGTTGTGTTCAGATGCGATTCGGACTCTTTTCGGATCCGAAACTCTGTTTTGGCAATTTTGCACTATCTTCGCCGCGGGACCCAACTTTGACGCGCTGGGAGAACTGATTGCGATCTCCAAATGCATGCACGGAGTAATGTGGACATAGAGCAACTTTCCTAGCACAAGTCCGTGTGGTCCGTTCTCTGATGGGGTCCCGAATCCTCAACTTCTAACTGTCCGAATCCGGGTTCTCGAAAAAGATGCACGAGCGTGCCTAATGGCAAAAATTTCCAACCGTGGCCCAAACGGCGCTAAAGAGGCATGAAAATGGAATCATGCATGGACAAATGTGTGGCAAGCAACCCGGATCTTTCTTTTTGTGTTCAGATGTGATTGGGACTCATTTCGGATCCGAAACTCTGTTATGGCGATTTTGCACTATCTTCGTCGGGACCTAACTTTGACGCGCTGAGAGAACTGATTGCGATGCCCAAATCCAAGCACGGAGTGATGTGGACATAGAGCAACTTCCCTAGCACAAGTCCGTGTGGTCTGTTCTCTGAATGGATCCCGGATCCTCAACTTCTAACTGTTTGAATCCGGGTTCTCAGAAAAGATGAACGAGCGTGCCAAATGGCGGAAATTTCCAACCCTGGCCCAAACGACGCCGAAGAGGCATGAAATTCGAATCATGCATGGAAAAATGTGTGGCAACCAACCCGGATCTTTCTTGTTGTGTTCAGATGCGATTCGGACTCATTTCGGATCCGAAACTCTGTTATGGCGATTTTGCACTATCTTCGCCGGGACCCAACTTCGACGCGCTGGGAGAACTGATTGCAATGCCCAAATCCATATACGGAGTGATGTGGACATAGAGCTACTTCCCTAGTACAAATCCGTGTTGTCGGTTCTCTGATGGGGTCCCAGATCCTCAACTTCCAACTGTCCCAATCCGAGTTCTCGAAAAAGATGCACGAGCATGCCAAATGGCAAAAATTTCCAACCGTAGACCAAACGGCGCCGAAGAGGCATGAAAATCGAATCATGCATGGACAAATGTGTGGCAAGCAACCCGGATCTTTGTTGTTGTGTTCAGATGTGATTCGGACTCATTTCGGATCCAAAACTCTGTTATGGCGATTTTGCACTGTCTTCGCCAGGGACCTTGACGCGATGGGAGAAGTGATTGCGATGCCCAAACCCATGCACGGAGTGATTTGGACATATAGCAACTTCCCTAGCATAAGTCCGTGTGGTCCGTTCTCTAATGGGATCCGAGATCCTCAACTTTTAACTTTTCGAATCCGGGTTCTTGAAAAAGATGAACGAGCGTGCCAAATGGCAAAAATTTCCAACCGTGGCACAAACGGCACCGAAGAGGCATGAAATTCGAATCATGCATGGAAAAATGTGTGGCAAGCAACCCGGAACTAGCTATGTACCATGCAGATCAACAAAACCAATTACTCTAAGAAGAGACCTACTTCACATGACGAGAACCAAGGAGCTACAATTGCATCCAATCTAGCTCTACCATGTGGTGGAGCTAGAATGCATCGATCTAGCTGTGTACCATGCACATCAACAAAATCAATTACTCCAAGATGAGTTCTACTTCACATGACAAGAACCAAAAAGCTAGAATTGCATTTGATCTATCTCTACCACGTGGTAGAGCTGTATCCAACCTAGACCACATCGTAGATTGCTTTGAGGTCTAGCTCTACCATGTGGTGGAGCTAGAATTGCATTTGAGGTCTAGCTCTACCATGTGGTAGAGCTAGAATAGCTGTGTACCATGCAAATCAACAAAACCAATTACTCCAAGAAGAGACCATGACGAGAACCAAGGAGATAAACAAGTGTGTTGAATGGCGCTGGGACCCAACTTTGACGCGTTGGGAGAAGTGATTGCTATGCCCAAATGCATGCACGGAGTGATGTGGACATAGAGCAACTTCCCTAGCACAAGTCCGTGTGGTCCGTTCTCTCAGATCCTCAACTTCTAACTGTCCGAATCCGGGTTTCGAAAAAGATGCAAATGACAGCTCTCATGCAAAAAGAGCTCTTAATAAATGCAAGCTCTCATGGATAGGGAACTCACATGCATATAGAGATATCATGCAGCGCAAGAGAGCTCATACACTCAATGCAAATAAATGAAAATAAGAGATCTTATGCATAGAGATCTCTTGCAGCCATGAGATATCTAATGCTCTTATAAAAAACTCCCATAGCACCCTGATGGGTTGCAACATAAAAAAGAGAGCATTGGGTTTAGAGCTTACCACAACTCGGTAGGTGGTGAGGACCTAACACCAAAGCATGGTCAGGACGTGAGGTCAAGAGAATAACACAATAGAGAATTATTTACATACTTTTATTTACTGTGATGCATGTGTTATCGATTATGCATAGAGGGCTCTCATGCATATAGATCTAGGATATATCTACGCAAGGTGTGAGAGCTCTCGTGCATAGAGAGTTTTCATGCATTGTGAGAGATCTTACATAAAGCTCTCAAGCGTGGATATCTTCCATGAGAGATCCATGCATATAGATCTCATAAATATAGAGCTAACATTGTGTGTGATTCATTGTGAGAGATCCCATGCATATAGATCGCAAATCTCATGCAAAGAGAGCTCTAATGCATATAGATCAGCTATTATCAAGTGCGAGTCATTGTGAGAGCTCCTATGCATAGAGGGCTGTCGTGCATATATATCTCATGCATAGAGGGTTATCATGCATAGAGGGCTGTCATGCATATATATCTCATGCATGAGAGCTCTTATGCATATCGATGAGCTCTCATGCATATAGAGTTATCATACATGAGATCTTATGCATCGAGCTCTCTTGTATTCTAAGAGGTCTCATGCGTGAGATCCCTCTTGCATTGTAAGATCTCTCATGCATTAATAGCTCTCATATGCATAGATCTCTCATATCATGCATGAGAGCTATAGAGATTTTGGTCTTGCACTAGAGCTCTCATGCAAAGAGCTAGGTCTTACATTAAGAGCTCTCATACATAGAGCTCCCATGCATAGAGCTTGGTCTTGCATTAGAGCGTTCATTCATAGAGATAGGTATTACATTAAGATCTCTCATACATAGAGCTCGCATGCATAGAGCTATATCTTGCATTATTATAAGAGTTCCCATGGATAGATCTCATGTATAGAGTGAAAGAGCTCTCATGCATAGAGCTAGGTCTTGCATTCAAAGCTCTCATACATTGATCTCACATGCATAGAGTTAGATCTTGCATTATTATGAGAGCTCTCTTACATACATCTCATGCATAGAGCTATAATATCTTGCATTATTATAAGAGCTCCCATGGATAGATCTCATGTATAGAGTGAAAGAGCTCTCATGCATAGAGCTAAGTCTTGCATTAAGAGCTCTCATACATAGAGATTGCATGCATAGAGTTAGATCTTGCATTAATTATTATAAGAGCTCTCATACATAGAACTATATCTTGCATTATTATAAAAGCTCCCATGGATAGATCTCATGTAAAAAGTAAAAGAGTTCTCATGCATAGTCTCATGATTAGAGAGTAAGAGCATTAGGAGCTACATCTTGCATTATTATGAGAGCTCTCTTTCATAGATCTCATGCTTAGAGTGTAAGAGCAGGAAAGTACAATTTCAAGCAAGGAGAGAGGGGAGAAGCTATGCTATGAATAGAGGTACGATACTAGATAGATGGTTTTTCATTTCAAGTAATCTTGCACTAGTTTAAGTCATTTCAACTCCAGCTCTACCATGTGGTAGAGCTAGAATGCATTTTTCCAGCTCTACCATGTGGTAGAGCATTCAAATTATCCCGCCCAATTTTAAATTCAAATTATCCCGCCCTTAAAGAATTTAAAATGGTCTTGCTATTTTTCAAGTTTTCCTTGACGTCCATGTCATTTATGTAATACAAACCTACTTTCCCATCTTGTCATTGACAACTAGCACTTGGACATCACCGCATCTATTATCGAATTCAACGATACAAGGTACACATATTTTTGTCTCAATGCATATTAAATCATTATCTATGATTAGATTTAAAGTTTTAAACATGTCAATTAAAAATCAGATCATACACATTGACATAGAGTAGAAAATAAAAGCATGCAAGAATTCAAAAACTCAAGAAATTATGGCTGAAGAGAAAAAACCTGATTCAGAAGAGAAAATCCAAGTATATGCTGGCTGCTCTCTCTCATTGCTGTAGAAGATGTGGCCTGCAACTATGCAATGTCTTGTATATGCTGCGTAGGAGAGTGGGCCTACTCACAGCAATAAGAGACGCCTAAAGAAAACCAAGCATGAGAGATTTATGGCCAAGGCCTGTTTATTGCCCTTTATGACCTACAATGCTCTTGCTAATGAAACTACTACTGTAACATGCTCTATCTTTTTTATCGTCTGATTCAAAAGAGAAAATAAAAAAATTAAAGTTTAAGAGACGCCCATATACCTGCTAGAATCCAGATTGCATGGCTGTGGAGGGACGGATAAGCTTAGATAAATTATAACCCCACTGGCAGGTGTACATAATGCTAGGCATCCTTTGATTTGGAGGTAAATATCTGCGAGTAGCTGCTAGGTAAGAACAAGGTGGAGCTGCTGAAGGGGCGAGTGGCTGCAGAGAGAGAGCCGCCCAGAGAGAAGCAGGCCATGCTAGGTAAGAGCAGCAAACGCTGCAGAGAGAGCCGCCCACAACAAACAGACAAACGTGCGCCCCTTAGCCGTGTAGCTTGTGTTGATGGAGGGAGAGCCGCCCACGAACGTGCGCCCCGCAGAGGGAGAGAGAGCCGCCCAGACCTGAACCCGCAGAGAGAGAGCCGTCCGCAGAGAGAGAGCGCCGTCCAGATACGTTCGCCACGATAAGGTTGAGGATAAGTCTAAATTCGAGATTTTTATAAAATTAGCGTTGGTACATAAAATTAGCATTCAATTTGGTAACATATACCAAATTTGAAGTTACAAAATTTTGGTAATTTTCTAGATCTTAAAGTTTCCAAAGATCTCTTCATTTCTCCATACATTTGGGATTAGGCCATCCCATCATGTACACAATTTTGAAATAAAAAATCAAGAGCAAAGATAATTTCATATAATTCTTTTTTTGCTCTTGGATTTACTTAAATTATGAAGATCAATTATTACGAATTTATCTTGACAAATCACCTTGTTTTATCTTCTGAACATGCAATGGCTGTGCAAAATCAATATTGAGGTCCCTGGCTCTTGACGCCTAATCCATAGTTTCCTACTAGACTCATCTATGCTCCTTATGCATCCATACACACGTGTGCGCGCATAGCAGACCGACATAGCTCGGGACTAGATGTTGTATGAGTTGCAAAAAATTAAAGCTATTTCTATCAGTTATTGAGAGAACTGAGAGAACTTGGAAAAAAGAGCAAGATATTATAGTGATTTCTAACCTCAAGTTATCAATTTGAGCCTTGTTAAGCATGCATCATATAGGCTTATGGAAAAACCGTAATTATGGTAATTTTTTATAAAAGGTGATTTCTATAATTGATTTAGTGAACCTGGAGCTCCGATTTAAGTTTAAGAAGGCGAGGGTTAATTTTTTTTTTGGGATTTATGCTCGTAGGCACTTATTCCAACTCACCGTGCCTATAGGCACTTATTCCAACTCAAGGGTTGCAAAAAAGGGTTGTGATAATCCTTGTAAAGCATAGGAATAATTATAACAATAAGGTGAGACTTGTGTCGAATATGATGTTTTTGAGGTCATGTGTTGGGCATGGGTCAAGTTGATACGTGGCCCCATCTCACCTTCTAAATCTAGAACCACCAACAAATTTATGCTTATGTGTGTATTAATTGATGATCAAGAGCCTCAGGTTAACAGGTATTGAGACTGAACATTGCCCTAGTTTTGATCATTATTTGGCATAGATATTTATAACTTCTTCAACTTACCTTTTTCAAGCCTCGTTAGGTCTTTTTTTAATTGTAATGTGAAAAGACCCTAGTGTTTGTAGAAGTGGCACATGTGGGAATGGCCCCTTGACTGGACGGATGGGAGAGAGAGGCGAGCAATGGGCCGTGAAGCGCTTATTTAAATAGGATTAAAGCTATATTTAAATATGTAGGTTAACTATAATAACTTAAAGCATGTTTATAGTTTACAATTATACTTTACTTATTTATAGACTTTATATAGCTATATAAATCAAACCTATAATTTATATATAAACCCATATAATTTAAGTTTATAAATAACCTATTTTTAGGAGTAATGGAGTCTGACCTTTTTTCTAGATCCTTGGTTCTCATTTTGTGAAGTAGGTCTCTTCTTGGAGTAATTAGTTTTATTAATCTGCATTAGCTCCACCACATGGTAGAGCTAGACCTCAAATAATTCCAGCTCTATGATGTGGTCTAGGTAGAATACAGCTCTACCACGTGGTAGAGCAAGATCAAATGCAATTCTTGCTCTACCACGTGGTAGAGCAAGATCAAATGCAATTGGTTCTTGTCATGTGAAGTAGGTCTCTCTTGGAGTAATTGGTTTTTTTAATCTGCATAGTACATAGTTAGATCGATGCATTCTAGCTCCACCACATGGTAGAGCTAGATCGATGCATTCTAGCTCCACCACATGGTAGAGCTAGACCTCAAAGTATTTGATCTAGCTCTACCACGTGGTAGAGCTGTATTCTACCCAGACCACATTGTAGAACTTTAAGGTCTAGCTCTACCATGTGGTGGAGTTAGAATGCATCAATCTAGCTGTACCATAAACCACGTTGTAGAGCTAGAATGCCTAGAGGTCTAGCTCTACCATGTGGTGGAGCTAGAATACATTGAACTAGCTATACTATCTGGTAACTATATCATGTGGTGGAGCTAGAATGCATCAATGTAACTATATCATGTAATAGAGCTAGAGTTCATTGATCTAGCTCTACCATGTGGTAGAGCTATATCAAAATAATCTATCTAGACACCATGGTATCGCTAGAATGCTTTGAAGTCTAACTCTACCACATAGTAGAGATAGTCTTTAATGGGTTCTATCTCTACCATATGATAGAGCTAGTTCTAGCTCTAGTTCTAGCTCGACCACATGGTAGAGCTATACTTCATGGTAGAGTCTGATGTAGGTTTCAATCTAAAAAAAATTGCTTGCTAGATTTGATTACTAGTTTAACAAGTCCAACATGATTATGTGCAGGATGGATTTCCAATCTGGAGGGAGGGTCTACATGATGTTGAACAATGATTCTGTTGGTATTGGCTGCGTGTAGAATTGATCCAAATTCCACTTGTAGTGGAACAAAGATTGGTCAAGGAAATGTGTCATTACTTGTGGAGGAATGCTTGAAGGATGTGGAACTACCATTCCCTACTATGGATACCATTTATCTAAAAAATGCATTATGGAGTAATGTTCGTTGGCCAAAAATGCTTTTAAGGCCTTTCACAAGGGAGCTGGAATTTGGAGAGTGGAGTGAAAGATGTAGTGATGCAGATCAAGAAGAGTCTGTGGAACCTCCAATTATAGATGCAATACCGATAACATCTCCAGAACTTGACATGCAAATCCGACAATCTTGGAAGAATGAGATGGTTCTTCTAAAGGATGAGAGCATGATGCAAACTATCAATCAAGGGACTATCTTATATGTGTTTCCATTTGAATGTGTCGACTTTCAACAACTTGGTGATGATTGTGTGGGTGTGGCTATTGAAAGTGCAAATGTATTTCAAACTATGCCGCAAGTGGATAGTATCACCCTAGTTAAATGGCCTATTAAACAACTGACAATGCTAGATGGGAGCCCATTGCAACGCTATGTTCCGCTTAATGGCATGCATGTTGAACATGCTGATGTATGTAATGAGGATAATGATGGAGATGTAACTAATGAGGTTATTGTTGCACAAACCTCTGCAAAAAGACGCTACACTTTCATAAACAGGATTCCAAAGCAGAGACCACAACCAGCTTCTGCATTATATATGTCACGTGAATCAGTTCAAAGGATTTCATCCATTGATTGTTGTGCAAAAAAATGTTGTCAGCTAATCGATCGTGATGTACTAATGAGGATACGACAAGACTTTTGGGGACAATCTCAGGAGTCTCGTACAAATTATGTATATGATGTGCTTTCTACAGCTTAGCATCGTGATTCAGCTCAAAAAATTAAATATGAATTTAGTTTAAATGGGGTGATTGTTTGTTGCAGAGCATGGTATGAGATGCATGGTATACCAAAGACATCCTTTTACCGTTACAGGGAAAAGTTTGAGTCCGGTGTGTGTCAATATCTGCATGGAAACACAGGGGTATTGAGGAGAGGCCTACAACATGCTAGTGAGGCAAGAGCACTACTTGATGAATTTGTGAACATGAACTCCGAGCCTGCGCCACACAAAAGTAGAACAATGCTAGATGGCTCAAGGGAAACCAGGTTGTCGATTCCATCAATATTCAAGCAAGTTGACATTTTAAATGAAATCAACGCAACACTTGAGCAGTTGGGACATGAGAAGAGGCTATCAAAGTCATCGTTTAGTAGAATTTGGAATAAAGAGTACCCACAAGTGTCCCTAACAAAGGCAAGTGAGTTCTCCAAGTGCACCTTGTGTAGTGGTCTCAAGGCAAAACTAGAACCAAACCTAGTCTAGAAGAAAGAGCAAGGCTCCTCAGTGAAAGAGATATTCACATGCGACAACAACAAAGTTGCAGGAGCTTATACTATGCATGGCGCATATTTTCAGAAACCCAACCACAAAAGTATGTATGCATCATCCATGACAAGATGGATCAAAAGAAAACAGCCATTCCCAGACTACGGGTCCTTCCCAAGGGTGTGGATTCGGGATATAATTTACCAATTGCATTGATTGGTATGATCACTCATGGCCATGCAGAAGGTCATTATGGACACTTTATTTTGAATGGTTTATGGCCATCTGATCCCAATCTAACAATTGGCTCAATTGCAAGTTGTTTACATAACTTAGAGAGGATGGATAAGCATCCTCTTGGTGATCTAGTAACAAATGGGCTTCCAAGGAGCAATGTTTCACTTCTACATGCTTTAAATTCAAGGACAGCTTTAGACAACCACAATATGAGTGATGGTAAAGATCCCATTGTTGAACCATGTATAAATCAGGGAGACACAATGAATTGGGTTTCCTCGTTTTGCAAGTTGCCAGAAAACTTGTTGCTACAACTAGATAATTGTGCTGGAGAAAATAAAAATCGGTACTTATTTGCCTATTTGTCATTGCTTGTTGCACGGGGTGCTTTCAAAACTGTACAGTTGGGATTTCTAATGGTCGGACATACACGTGAGGATATAGATGCCATGTTTAGCAGGTTTTCAGAGAAATTAAGAGTGGGGAAAACCTTTACTTGACCACATTTGATGGATACTTTAAGAACCAGCTCAACTTCTTCTCCAGCTCCCTTCTTGCTTACAGAGGTCCCTGACTTCAAGGCATATTGTGATGGCTACATTTGTGATGGGCAAGAAGCACTTATAGGTCACTCCAAACCACTTCTATTCAGGTTCTTCATGGAAGGAGACACACCGGTAATGCAATTTAAGGCACATGTAGCTATTCGTAATTGGAGTGGAAGTATCCATCTTTGGAAGACAGACAGTGAAGGTAAACCAAGGTTACCAAAAGGAGATCCACCTCTACTACCAATGGCCGAGCATATAAAGATGCATGCAGAAGTAATATCAGGATTGAAGGGTTACATAAAATTTTGGCAGAATCTAAGTAATGGTTCATTTGTGCCAAGATATTATAGGCCCGTCATAGATTATTGGAGTAATGTAATTGAAGAGCTTGGAAAACCAATACAATCAGAGGCAAGAAAGTACACAAATTTTTGGCCAAAATCTGAAGGGTCCCATCAATTAGATGATATGAATGTTGAACAATTGCAGGCACAAAGATTCTTAGGTATTGAAGAACATAATGATCATTATTGTGGGCTTGCACGGGATAAACCAAGGGAGGCATTTAACCCTATGCTACATGTTCAGCAAGGACACTTTGTTATGCTGCACCCAGATGACACAAACATCTATCCAGTTTGGCTTGCTATGGCTGAATCGGATATTGATGATGAGCCTACATCACCAAATTACAAGAAACTCTTGATTCAATATTGGGGACCTTGTGCAAGGAAGAAAGGTTTGACAGATACTCAAGCTTATGCTGATTGTTGGAAGGGATATTGGCAAATTAATGAGGCAGAACAACAAGTATGGGAAAATGCTGATGCAATTCTTTGGTCGTGGAGACCAAGGAATCCACCACCATACAAAAGAATCAAGATACCAGAAAAGAAAGCCCGTAAAGCAAAATCATGCTTAGGCTTGGCCTGTGAGGATGAAGCTCATATTGATGGTTCCTTCAATGAGGAGTAGCATTTGTAGATGCAATATTGACAATGTGGATTTTTAGGTTATAACTCTAATATCCAAAAGAGATGTACTTTTGTACTATCTTCTTTTAAATTACTTTTTATTTTCACTTATTGAATGAAATTTTTCTTTGTGCCTCCTACATTTTTTTGATATAATAATGTTTCTATCTTATTTGTTCAATTGTTTCATAAATTTTGTGCAGTGTACAACTCAATTGGTGCAGGTCCTTGTTACAAAGAAACAAATACCACTTTCTTATTAATGGTGTTTATCAACACCACCTTTCTACATGATTATCAAACTCCTTTCAAAATATGTTTATGCACAAATACTAATTATACCACTTTTTTGGTTCGAACAGTGATTATCTCAACACTACCTTCCTCCGTTCTATATTAAGAAATTCCACAATAACTATTCCCACATTAAGTGGGAAATTCCCATAATACATGAAACCTCTCAATTTCAAAATTCCCATAATGCGAGATTTTTCCCATAATACCTAATACGGTCTTCACTCTCTTTGGCTCTTTTCTTAATCACGAGATTAGTAAAGGACACTTTTTTAGGCGTTTTTAGCCCTAATGCACTAGTTTCCACTTGGTTCTCAGTATATGGGCTTTGCATGGACCACCTACCCTCCCTTCGGTGTACAGTTTGGACTCCCCTTTTCTCTAGCTCTCTCACCAGGATACAAACCGGGCTTTCTGGTTATAACTTCTTAGCCTCTACACCCGTTGCACATGGATCACACCTCCGCGGAGCTCCCCACCCAGGAAGATGCACTTCTACAGAGATCACTTTCTCACACTCATCACTGAGGATGGATTCATCCAGCAGCTGGGCTACTTAAGTGTTCACATGTCCCATGCCATGCGGATTGCGACGAGTGGCCAGATACAGGTTTCAATATCCCACCACCTCTCAATCCAATGGTTGGTTTGCAAATTATGTGAAAGCTCAATCCAATGATGTAATTGATGTACCCCAAGACGTTATTTTGAAGCTTATGAGCTATAAGACTTATGAGTCTATCATGTACTATCTGCTTTTGTTGTAAGAATCCTACACCCGAAAGTGACACCATAGTGCTAAAGGCCTAAGTGGGCACTAAGGCGGTGATTTTAACCTCTCAAGTATGGTAATGACCATGCACACATCAAGGGGGGGTGTTGAGATAATGATGTTAGCATGCCTAGGATGAGCAAATGTGCACTAGAGCATAACTAAAAATAATGGAAATTGAATGGTTGCAAAGGGGGTCCATTGCCATTTTTTGGGAATAGAAGAGTCCAATAGGAGCAAGCTTATGTCCAAGTGGCACCAATGATTGTAAGGGAGATTGATGAATGAAGCCTATATTAAGAGACTTGTGTTAATGAAAGATATCACCCTTTTTTTCTAGTCCACATCTTGCTAACTCGTGCGTGGCTCTTTCCTTATCTAGTACAATCTAGCTAATAAAAAATGAAGAGTACACACTCCTTCCTAGCATAGCTATAGAACTTGCAATCTTTTTACAATTCTTTCAGTTGCTCTAGGATTGCACTAGACCTTCCTTTTATTCTATATGCTACATACCATTTGTGACCTTGGGATGAAGAAATGTCATGATGTGATGAGGTGCTCACCACCCATATTGCAGGACCAGATGGAGGGCTTATAACATCGAACATGGGAAGTAGACCTTCAAGAGAACCAGTGGGACTTACCTTACCACACATGCATGGCAATGAGACGTATTCCCAACTACAGCTCTGAGATGAGGGAATGCCCATAGTGTGTTGTAGAATTTAGCATGATAATTATTTGGAGCAACACACTTCATGGATCTATGCCCATGTGAGAGACATAGATAAACCACACCACTATCCTTCTTGCTCTCCTTATAGTGAGCAACGTGCTGGAGTGCAACAAGTAGGGCACTTGGAAACATGTGGTTGGGTGCTTCCACTTGGAAACATGTGGTTGGGTGCTTCCACTTGGTGTGGAAGAAGTTGTTCTCCTCCATGGCATCGGCCACAAGGTCTTCAAGGTCTATAACCTGGAGTATAGGAAGAAGCTAAAGAACCACAATAACAAACTAATGAAGGTTACGACTACAACGATAGAGGAATAAATTGATGTATGCAAGAACATCAATCTACATCTTCTTTTTTTCCAATTTTAGAAAGCTGAAATGCATTTTTTTAATCAAATTTATAGTTGCAAAGTCATATGGATAGTTAATAGTGTCACATCTTACATGATGCACATCTTTAGCTCAAATAGAGTAATAGTTTTTCACCTTTTTGAATTTTAAGGAATTCTGGTCCTAATCTTGAGAGAGAGAGAGAGAGAGAGAGAGAGAGAGAGAGAGATGACTATTTCTTATATATTGAGGAGAACGCAAGGGCAGATGAAGAGGAGGAGGTAGAGGGGCGTAGGGGTTGTTTGAAAGCTTATATATTGAGGTTGAAAACCTTTGCTTGTGATTAATTAATTAATGGCCCATATGGGGTATGAATTCATTAATTAATACGGTATCGCCAATGTACATTTTAGGGAGTCGAGTCCCTTAAAAAGAATGAAAGAATAAGTGATAACTAGAGGAAGTGGCACAAGGTATAAGTTTGCCAATGTACATTTTAGGGAGTCGAGTCCCTTAAAAAGAATAAAAGAATAAGTGATAACTAGAGGAAGTGGCACAAGGTATAAGTTTGCAAAGGATGGCTAGAGTAGAGGACGATGACTGCGATGACCGCTGGAATCGTCGCTAGAGTAGAGGACGATGTACGCTGGAAGGATGGCCCGATCGTCATAAACCACGAGCTCGTCGTAGTTAAGGACCTCGCCAGGGTCACCTTGGACTGAGTGGAAGCCAGGGGGAGGCCTAGTGAGGTGCTGGAGGTTGCGAGTGGATCGATGCATGCGCCCAGCCAACACCTTGCACACCATCATCACCTTGTAGGAGCTGCTGCTGCTGATGCCCGATCCGTTTGTAGGATTCTCTTGCAAGTTGCTGCAACACACGTAGTCGTTGGCCTTGCTGCTGATGGAGGAGCAATAGATGCCCCTCCCGAATCTTTGGAAACGCTCCTTTCGGCACTTGCTGGTCTTGAAGCCCGACTGGAGGATCCTGCACAGGCTGCACCATGGGTCGGAGCACAATGAGGACGAGCTCCCCGGCTGAATTACTCCTGCTTGGGCCAGTTGCCCCAGCCCGCACCTCACCGTGGTCCCATGGTACCGCTGCAGCTCGTTGCCGTCGCGCAGGATCTTGTTGCGTACATCGATGTCTTCGTCTGCCGCCGTGAAGCGCTTGTTGTTGGCTAAGTACTCCTTCTTCAGCTTCTTCCTATACTCCTCGAAGCCCTTCCTCCTCCAGCCCGGGTTGTAGACCTTGAAGATCTTGTAGATGCCATGGAGGTGCACTGTGGGATTCTTCCACGCCCACTGGAAGCGCGGAGCCACAAGCTGCCAGGTGAACTGCTCGTCGAACTCCGGGACCTCCGTCACTGCACACAACATTTCACCAATTACACCAGCTTAGGAAAGGCATTAATGTTGAACAGATAAGCAAAGCAGCAGGAATGATCGATAGTATGTCTCTCACATGCGTGCCGGTCCGTGAAGTGTGCATCAAGATCGTTGGCCGTGCTGAATTTCGCAGCGCACTGCGAGCATTCCCTCACCGTGGAGCCGTAATTGGGCATACGTCTCCTTGACACGCGTGTGTGGTAAGGCGAGTCCCACTGGTGCTGGTGCAAACAGTTCATGCTCTTGAAGGTCCTCCCGCAGTCGCTGCAAGCCACCGCCACCTGTTCCCGCAATATGGGCGGTGCGACGTCGACGTCGTCATAATCATATTGATCCGCAGCAGCAGAGATGATCCCCAGCGTTGTGTTTCTGAGTAGCTGCTCGCTCAGATGGAAATCCACGAAGTGGTTGAAGAATCTGTAGCAATGCTTGCAAGGCGATCTAGCCCGGGACGCTTGCTGAGGAGAGTGGGAGTCCGTGTAATGCTGCAGCATGGATGCCTCGCGATCGTAGGAGCGATAGCAGAGAGGGTGCTTGCACACAACTCGTGGCATCCTCTGCTGCACGAGAGAGAAAGACTGGTAAATGCGATGCTAATTAGGGTGTGCGCCTAATCGGCAAAACACTAGCTTCTGCCTTGCTTAATCAATAGGCTGGTAAATGCGATGCTAATTAAGGTCAATCGATCAAACAGACTTTTTAGTGCCAGTCGTAGCCCCGCGAAGCCTCCCAACAACAGCGGTCAGGTTACGGCGAGATTACAGAAGTTTGTTTTTTTTTTTAATGTTAAAAAAAAAGGAGAATAAAAGGACCGCGTAAACTTCCTAACAAGCGGGCATGGCGTGTTCGCTAGGCTTGAGTTTTGACGGGCACCCTTGCCGTTCAAAATGTAGTAAACTTTTTATTTAATTTTAGTGTACTTTTTTTTTTAAAAATGGGCGTTTAAAAATTTTTGCAAGTATTTGACGGCCAAAATGGTATGTCACAAAGTAACCTCCCTTTCACCACATAGGCACACTTCCAAGTGTTGATTCCTTGAAACAAAAGCATAGAGTGCAAAGAAGAAGCAAGGAAATTGGGAGGAAGTGTATATCTTTCAAAGCAACAACACAATTGACCACTATTTAGCATACACCACAAAGGAGGAAATCTTAGAGATGATGATGTTTAAAGAGGACTAAGGCGAGATACATTAACAAGGACTAGTGTCTATACACCCTTGGTCCATTTTCAAGGTGGATTCTTGGATTCCCCCCCAATTGCTAACTTGCACCATACTTCAAGCTAGTGTACCTAGAAAATCAATTATTGACCTTAAAAAAGATTACAAAAGAGCTGCATGAGAAAATCAATTATCGACCTTAAAGATAACAAAAGAGCTACATGATGAGAAGAGGTGTTATGGCTTTGAAAGTTTGACATAAGCCATCAAATGTAGAGTAATTAAGTTTATGGTACATTAAATTAACGATTGCACTAATCTGGAGTCAAAGCACACCCAAGAATCAACTAAAGATGAAAATTCTTTGTGTTTGTTCTTTTAATAGCTTATATATCCTCTTTCAATAAAGTGCATGTGTATGAGCAAGGGGTTTTAAAGCTTGTTTCTACATGCAAAATCGTACGAATTGCATTTTGTCCTTGTGTATGAAAGTTATGGTGTCCCTTCTTATAGAGCCTATTGTTGCCTTGTTTTCAACACACATGCATGTTTTTCTAAATTAAATATTTTGTTCATTATATTTTTAATGTCCTTACAAGTAGTCCGCATCCATGAGTCATGTAAGGATTAAAGTAATGAAATACCCCCTTCCTATTTTGGTTTTCTCATAACAATATCATCATTATGCACGGGGTCCTCACTTTCTAAAACCTACCCTATCACCTACATTCATCCATCTTTGTAAAAACACTTACATATAACACGTAAAAAAAATAGTTCCCCCCCCATATATAGAAAATTCATTGGTATGAATGCATGTGTGTTATGTCACATCAAGCCTCATGAGGTCCCTCGATAACATAATAGCATCTTGATGGATTCCTAGACAAAAGATTAATAGAATGTTTATGTTCCCAAAAAAAACTAAATAAACTTTCCAAAAAACTTGCATGGTCACCATATCAAAACATACACGCCCTCCTTCATGCAAACAAAGCCTTGGACATAATTCTATGGATGCCCACTTCCTAACTTGCCAAAATAAAACCTCAAGTTAAAATATAAGGTTTTGCTAAAATAGAAAGGTTGAAATTATAATAAACGACATTAGATGAATATGTTTTTATACTTACAAACTTGCTATATGCAAACTATGAGTGATAAAGTTCAGAAGTATAATTAAGATATTCCTTGTTGCTAAGCATTGCTATTTATTTCTTAGTTTATGTATATGTCATTTGTACAAGCCTCGAGGGGTTCACTTAAAAATATATAAGTCTATTACATGTGATTATTAGGAGGGGTTTCTAAACCAAAATTTTGTGATAAAAATTTATAGAAATCTACTTATATAAGGGGTTTTAAATGGCATTTAAAAAAAACCTTAAGTTTATAAAGAAAAAGGCTTCATTTTACTGAATCCAAATTCATTAAATATATATATATATCTTTGAATGCACGTTGTATGAAGGTCTTCCTAAAAGTACACCCCCCAAGGTAAAAGCTAGTTCTTTATTCCCTATGTTGCACCCTGACTGCATCTCCCTTCCACATAACTTCCACATTCTCTTAAAATTTGACTCCTTAAAATACGCTAAGGCCATGAAGAAGCAAGGAAATTGGTAGCAAGATTATCTTTAAACTTTTTAAATCTTAATTGACCGTGGTTGTACTTATTGATTATGACCATGAAAGATAAGAGAAAGAGCATATTTGTAAGAAGCTATACAAAAAGTGAAATGTCAACTTTAAAAGGGGTTTGAAAATGATCTAGAGAGAGAAAGTGATGTTCAAAGAGGACAAAGGAAAGGGAGTAACATGGATTAAAAGAGGGCTTGAGTCTATAGTACGTTCCTCGTTCATTTTCAAGGTGGTTACCTTTGTTTTTCTCCAGTTGTTTCCTTGCAATATACTTCAAGCTAGAAAATCAAGAAATGACCACAACAAGCACATAATATTTAATAAGATACAAAAGATGCCTTTAAAAGTTTAAAAGATATTCTATCAAATGTAACTTTTAAGTCAAAGTGCCAAGTATTAACATAATGAAGACGATTACTCTATGATCACATTTTACTTAGGAAGATTATATTCTCTTTTCACAAATTACCTATGCGACATGAGCAAGGGGTTAACTTTTCATGAATATGTAAAATAATGGGAATGCAACCTTTCAAAAATGGACTTATGTAAAATAATGGGAATGGAACCTTCCAAAATGCCCTTATGTATACGTCTTCTAGTGGGATTCTTACAAAGTTATGTAATGCCCTTATGCATACATTTTATGGTGTTATTTTGATACCTTTATGACCCACTTCTTCATATTAATTCCTTGCTTTTACCACATATGGATGTTTTTTAAAAAAATGCTAACTTCATCTATTCATTATTTTTAGTATGTAGCTAAAAAAAACCCTTGTTCTTTAAACATTATAACCACTACAACACTGTTCAAGGCTATTGCAAGGGAAGATTTTCTGAAAGATGGTCAAAATTTTAGAGGCAAATGTGGAGCTTTGCACAATAAGCCTCGTAGCTTCTTGGCCCTTTCAGCAAACCTTATAATAAGTCTTGTAAGCCTCAAAATAAGCATGTTAATATCTACTCGCTATTCTTAGTATGTACCTAAAAAAACCCTCATTGTTTATGCATTATTACCACTATAATAGCTTAAGCCTATTTTTTAAAGATGCTTAAAATTTTGGAGATATATGTCGAGCTTCACCTAGCCTCATAGTTTTTTGGCCCGTGCAACAAGCCTCAAAATAACCCTTACAAATATGCCTACAAAGATTGCTTACAATCTTTATAGATAAACTTCAAACTTGTAAAATAGTAATTTTTTATTATGACGTGTGTGTGTGTGTGTGTGTGTGCAGGTGGGGGTCAAGGCTAGAATTTGATTTTTCGCACTGTGCATTCAGATTTGGGCTAAAATTGAAAGTGTTTGGTGGCTAGTTGGTGAGCATTAGGAGCGATATCAGTTATTAACCCTTTGTCAGAATTTATGGTGGGGGTAGATGATATTCACCCACCCACCACTGGCAGGGAGTTATAATTGATCCGATTGGCAGTTGCTGCACACATGTATTGATTGCTTGTGGTCATCAGCACTTTGTTTTATTTGCAATGGTGTGAAGGAATTATTTTTTTCAGTGTTGTGTTTGTGCATTTGATTTCCTCATTTACTTCACACTGACATGACAACTAGCTGACGGTGGAATTGTCTAGGCCGGTCCTATTTAAATTTTCACGTGGGTCTCCTCACGGTCGTGAGCCTCATGGATGTGAGCCTCAAGCCTCCTCTCCCGATCTCTGAGGTGTGAGTCCTCTATCCTTGGACTTTTGGTTGTGGACTTACTTGTGTGAGCCTCACTGGTCTCCCAACCTCCTCAGTGTTGCCCCCAAGGTGTGATCCTCACAAATGATTCCTTAGGTTGATTCCCTCATAGTTCTACTGTGAGCCTCACAAGCGTGAGCCTCACAAGCATGAACCCTTA
The DNA here is from genome assembly GCF_041138505.1 of Cibotium barometz. Taxonomy (NCBI): domain Eukaryota; kingdom Viridiplantae; phylum Streptophyta; class Polypodiopsida; order Cyatheales; family Cibotiaceae; genus Cibotium; species Cibotium barometz. The sequence continues at coordinate 48,854,144 of NC_141060.1, forward strand.
CAAGTGCCAGCCGCACATGGGCATGAACCTTCACAAGCATAAGTAGCCTCATGGGCATGAACCTTCACAAGCATAAGCAGCCTCATGGGCATGATCCTTCACAAGCCTCAGCCTCAGGGATGTGAACATTCACAAGCCTAAGCCTCATGGGTGTGAACCCTTACAAGCATGAGCCTCATGGGGCGTGAAGCTTCATGGAGTTTTCCAAGTCCATGATACATTCATAGGTGCTTCTCACAAACATAGATCCACCTTCACAACATTCACTTGAGCCTCACTCACATCCATTGAAGTGCAGATTGATCTAGGACACAACAATCTAGATTTCACTCAGCTTTAGGCCACTCCACCTTTGTGCATATTCTTTCTATTTGCATTTTGCTTTATCTTTTCTTGTATCCACATGCACTCACACACATTTACCATTCACAATCAAACCTCTGGGGAGAAGTTACATGCTACATTGGTCTCATTCATTTATTTTCAACGTGTCACCATTATTTTCAGCTTTACACTTTGTGTTCTGACATTGATTGAAGTAGTGATATCTCTGATTCTTGAGATTGAAAAGCTATGATTCTTGATGCTTTAAAGTATAATTCACTAGCATAAAACCCTACCCCGAAGGGAACACACTTGCATATGCATTTAAATTAGTTGTACTCAGATAGAAAAAAAATCACACAACACATAACATGTAAAAAACTCACATAGAGAAAGCACCAAAAAAGCCTAAAACAAAAACGAAAACAAGAGACACTTTGAAAAGAAACATGAGTGCAAAGGGGTAAACAACAAACTTAACCTCTTTGAGGTGGAACATGGAGCCACACTCCCCCTCCCCTCTGCCTTTCCTTGAGAGGAATCGAAATTGCATCTCGTAAACACTCTTGATGATGAGAAGATATCTATGTCAAGAGGTCAACCGCTAACTCTCGACTATGAGAAGATATCCGTATGCACTTGTGATTAGGAAAAGTAGTGGTATCACTTACTATCACTAACCCTCTATATGAAGACAATGAAAGTGAGGTTGCTTCACGTGTTCCCACCATAGCAAATAGCGAGATGAAAATTGAACAATTCCTAACCACACCTCCTCATAAACCCTTGCTTTGACCTTGACAGATTATCATCAGCAAGTGAGGATTTCTTAGAACCACCAATGGCTATGAACTAGCCCATCAATGAATTCTACTTAGCTAGTAGTGGTCTAGACCTACCCCTACTTTAAGAGCAACAATCCCACTCTCAAATGGAAAAACAATGACCTTTAACATAGATATTCTCCCTCCTACTAGATCATAGGAATCCCACAAAACCTTAATGTCCATTGATGTGGGTGGTGTAATTACCAAAGTATACGACCATTCCATCAAGTTTGGGACTGCCTTATATGTCTCAACTTAGTAATGAGCCTCTTGACTTCTTGAGAAACCTGGCAAATGCACCATCACATCAAGACCCCATTCGAAGGGAACAAACCTTTGAGAGTACTGTGGAGCACTCACCCCCAGGTCAGTCGAATGAGAGACCTAGAATACCGCCATTTATGCCAAGAAATAGCATGGTTATGCCTTAACCAAGGATGGTTGTCATACCTCAACCAAGACCACCACTTGTCATGCCATTCATACCGCCTATAGTTTCAACACCTCTAGTTCCACAAGGATCTTTACTTGCTTCTCTTGGACTAGTAGGAATATCTCTGGAAATGCTGACCTTTGCCGAAAAGGTATGGAAAGAGGTTTAAGGACGGGAATGACACCTGTTATTCCTAGCGAACCTCACGAAAAATTTTGATCCAAGGCCCAACAAGCTCAAAGCTTGATGATCAAAATTTTGATCCAAGGCCCAAAAAGTTCAAAGATTGATGATCAAGTATGATGGTACACAGGATGCTCTGGATCATTTAGAGGTCTTTGAGCAAATGTTTAAAGGAGTCATTGACGAGCCTACTCAAATCTTAGCTTTTGGACTAACTCTAGATCATTTAGAGGTCTTTGAGCAAATGTTTAAAGGAGTCATTGACGAGCCTACTCAGATCTTAGCTTTTGGACTAACTCTGGATGAAGTATCTAGACGATGGTTCCGAACCCTAGAGCCTCCTTATTATAAGGCCACTTATGTTGCCTTAAAGAATCCTTTTAGGGTAGAGCTCTCAAATACTAGACATAAATGGAGTCATGTACACCAACTAAACAATGTCAAGCAACAAGAAATTGAGTCAGTATGGGAATACATTTGATGCATAAGATATTATCATTCTCGAGCGACGGCTACTCAATTGTGATGAGAAATCGAGTCGACCACAACTGATTTCGTTGTTTCTTGATGGCTTGAAAGATCAAAACTTGCACAACTACCTTTTATTTGCAAAGGCAAACCACCTTTAATGAGTGATGTGAAAAAAGAGTAGAGACGAACAGACAACACACCTACTGTCTCATAGCTCTCATTCCATAAACACACACTAAGTAGATAAGCTCCATAGCGTTTCTTCATTAATATCCATAAAACATAGCATCCTACATAATGATAAGTTCACACTAAAATAAACCTATTGATGGTAATGTCCACACACTTGGCTAATTAGACACGGTCATTATTATCCACACACACATTGTTAGGCTAGTGTCCATAAACTAATGCTATCCACCAGCTCCTGAATGAGCTTGCATTCTCAACACGCCGCCCCAAGCTCACCATGTCCATCTCATGTACTCCAAGTCTATCTCTGAATTATTCATACTTCTCTTTACCAAGTGGTTTGGTAAAGATATCTGTAACTTGCTCTTCAGTCTTCACATATGTCAAATCTATCTGTCCATATAAAACTTTCTCCTTGATGACTTGTGGTGCTTGCTTTATCTCATATAATGCTTTCTTTAATCTGCATACATATGTGGGAAATTTTGGGTGTACATAACCCTTTAGCTGTTCCATAAACACTTCTTCTTGCAACTCTCCATTCAAGAATGCATTTTTAACATTTAATGTAATTTCCAACATTTAGATGCAACTAATGAAATCATAGATCTTGCTATAGCCATTTTAGCCATTGGGCTGAATGTCTCATCTCATAATCAAAGCCATGTGTTTGTGCATAACCTTTAGTAACTAGCCTTACCTTGTACCTTTCTACGAATCCATTTGACTTGTAAACCCATTTATATCCAAGCACATGTGTTTGTGCATAACCTTTAGTAACTAGCCTTACCTTGTACCTTTCCACGAATCCATTTGACTTGTAAACCCATTTATATCCAAGCACATGTGTTTGTGCATAACCTTTAGTAACTAGCCTTACCTTATACCTTTCCACGAATCCATTTGACTTGTATTTGACTTGTATTTGACTTTGTAAACCCATTTATATCCAAGCACATTCTTTCCTTTTGGCAGCTCAATCAAATCCCATGTATCATTATGTGCCAAAGCATCCATCTCCTCATCGATAGCTTTGTTCCATGCTTCTTTGCCAATGGCGGCCTCATAAAAACAAGAAGGCTTCACATGCTTTACCATAGATGTCATATATGCATAATGTATAACATGCCCACTGTATGTGAATCTTTGTACTTGATATCATAGATGCATAACATGCCCACTGTATGTGAATCTTTGTACTTGATATCTCACCCTTTGTGACCTCCTCAATGGTTGTGGGTCACTATGAGCTCCCTGAGCTCTAACATGTGGCGATACATACCTGTCATTCCCTACACCTCGAGTTCTTACCACTGGGATTCCCAAATCATCATTAAGAGTCTCTAAACTTGATGAGTCATAACTTGCATTCCCAATACCAATGCCTTCAAATTTCTTTTGACCCTTCTCCAATGCACTACTCTCACAATGCTCATCTCATATCTCAATCTTCTTGAGACCATGGACTCACATTGTCAACTACTAGATGTCTCGTGTGGGCCAGACATACTAGTGGACTTCTCCAAAGGTAAACGTACATTCTCATTTGCATCAATATCATCAATCATGACACTCTCACTTTTCTTATACCAGCTAGCCATCTCATCAAATATCACATCTCTACTTATGAGAATCTGCTTTGTTAATGGATTGTAGCATTTGCATGCTTTTCTATTTTGTGTATATGCAATGAACACACATTTTTTAGCTTTTGGATTAACTTCCTTCTCTTCTCATCTAGCACATGCACATAAGCAATATGTCCAAAAACATTCAAATGTTCAATGTCATGCCTAAAACTTGTCATCCTCATCTCAAGAGTACTCTCATGTATGGTAGTTGTAGGTGTCTTATTCAAGATGTACACTATTGTAGCACATGCTTCTACCCAATAATACAAAGGTATACTCTTCTCATTGATCAATGGTCTTGCCACTTCACCTATCACTCTATTCCTTCTCTCAAAACAAAGCCCATTTTGCTAAGGAGTATACCTGCATGTGAGCTATTGTCTAATAGCATGCTCTCTCAAGAACCCATCAAATGCTGTGAGGTATACTCACCATGACCATTTGTCCTCAAATATTTGATCAAGTGACCATATTGCTTTTCTACAGTGCTTTGGACTCTTTAAACTTTCCCAATGCTTCACTCTTCTCTTTCAAGAAGTAAATCCAAGTCATCCTACTAAAATCATCAATAAATGTAATGTAGGACCTGCTCCCATTTATTGATTGGGTTTGAGTGGAACCCTAAATGTCACTTCGCATAACCTCAAGTGGTCTCCTAATCATTTGACTATCTCTAGGAAATGGCAACCTTCCTTGTTTCCCAAATTCACATGCATCAAAAACATGTGTGCTCTCATCATCTTTGAATCTTGGTAGACCACTAATAGTTAATGCCCTTTGTTTGCATAGATTTTAGCTTTTCACTACAAGGGATCAGGCTCATACCCGCGCTCCTAGCTGCTAAAAATGACTTGTGGAAAAAAAGTTACGGGCCCGTGTATCAGCGCATGTATCATCGCGGCCACAGACATGCGTGTAAATGCGCGTGTATAGAAATAGTTAGACGTGCTGATACACGGGCGAATACACCCATTTTGTCAATTTAGCTGCGCTTAGACGCACTGATAGGAGGGTGTATACATGCGTTTTGTTAGTTTAGCTGCGCTTATACACGCATATTTCACAGAGTATCCACGTATATACACGCGACTTTTCCAGAGTTGATGCGTCTATACACGCGCATTTCACAGAGTATCCGCGTATATACACGTGACTTTTTGCAGAGTTGACGCGTCTATACACGCGAACAGAGAGAAAAAAAAAATCTAGAGAGTGCTATTTGGTACCTGAATGCTATTCCAGCATTCCAGCACCCAATAACACTCTCTGGATATTTTTTTTTGGATGCATTGCACCATCCTCAAGGAAGATTTAAGACAAGAACGACATGAATGCATACATTGTCAATACACGATTCAAGACAGACATGAATGCAATACTATCAATTCACAATTCAATATTACTATCAAAATTTTATGTGTACACATATATACAAGGGAGTCCATATGTCGAAGTAGCCCATGGCTTCAGTTACAAAAATATATATACAACCACATCCTCAATATGAAATGTGATACTATAAGTCTGAGTACTACTCAGACCCAAAATTTTATGTGTACACATATATACAAGGGAGTCCATATGTCGAAGTAGCCCATGGCTTCAGTTACAAAAATATATATACAACCACATCCTCAATATGGAATGTGATACTATAAGTTTGAGTACTACTCAGACCCAGATAATGACTCGCTGCTCCCTCCATGATCAGATGAGCTCACATCGGTCGGAATGTCCGATGAGTAGTGCTCACGTCCACCCTCTGCAGTGGCGGCAGGTGGATCATCAGCAGGTGCAGCAGCAGCTTGTGCCTGTTCAAGTAATATATAGTATATAAGTATATATATATGTAATTCAATAAACCAAAATCATTCGTTTAGAGTTTTCAAGTACTTGTCGACCATATGGTCTCATGGCCATCTCAAACTGCGCGTCCGTAATACGTCCCTCGGCTCTAAAGAGAGCCCACGTGTCACGTCTGCTATGCCGGCGAGCATACCCAATATCGTGGGCTGTGGGCTTCCTCCCCGTAACCCGTCGTTGTATCATAATCAACACAATTTGTAAGATTAAAACAATGATAGAATCAATGAATTAAGTAAACAATCAAATAAAGTGGCAAGATACTTACGAACTCTACCTCCCATGACTCGACGCCGCCAGATCCGAAATGCGAAGATCCAATGGTCTCCATCTGGATCCGTTGTGCCTCCACATGCTGCCTGCTCTTCACGCCACCCTCTGCTCATTTCTTTGCCTCCTTCCACTCGCATTTGTGCGCAGTGGCATGGCAGGTTTCTCGGCAGGATAGCCACCCGCAGCTACATTTAGCCCATCATCGTACGCGAGTTTCTTAAGGTGAGATCTTTTATTACTTAAGATCTCCCTTATTCGCGTCCTTCTCCATACATCCGAGAATGTCGCATGTGGGGGGTTGGGGTACCGACTATGTACAGCATCTATCACCTCCCCAACTAATCGGCTATTTTGATCTTTAATTCTAATAAAACAATTTCTATACAAGTTTGATACTACCCCACACATGTACTCCATTACCTCTTTCCCCCTCGCATCCATCACTATCCCGCCCCTATCCGTCACATCATAGCAGATCACTCCCTCCACCTCTCTCATCTCCTCCTCATCCTCACTGTCTCCTCTAACTCTTCTCCCTCTATCTCCTCTCTCACCGCATGCCATACTACCTCCTCCACCAAAGCACCCGCCGCATCCTCCACTCCCACTCTTCCTACTGCTGCTGTGCGGGTGGAGTCACGATGACTCGGGAATTGTCTACGTGACGTTGGCTGTGAGCCCTGACGTGACAATGGCTCTGAGGGAGTACGTGATGGTGGCTATGAGCCCTGACGTGACGGTGCCTGGGAGGGTGTGCGTGAGTGTGTCTGGGACGGGGTATGTCTCCTCGGTGGGCATGGAAGAGGAGAAGCTGCATGCCATCTCATCGGACTCGCAGGCATAGACGGCAGTGGAGTGACCTGGATACTTGGGGGCGGGGTATAGATACCAGGCATGGAAGGAGGGGGATGGGCATACATGTACTCTGTAAGCTCAACTAGACCAGGATGGTGCCCAAAATGATTTAGCATCTCCATCAGCCAAGTGCTGTATGCAAATGGATCGGATGAAGACCTGGATCCATAAAGAATCTGCAAAAATAAAAGTATATACATGATTGCATCAAAGCACAAATGCAAGCTAGCACATATAATTTTGTGAAGGCAAGCCATATGCAGATGGGATCATCTCTCTGAAGAACCTGGATCGCAAGCCATATGCAGATGGGATTATCTCTCTGAAGAAACACAATCGCGTGTATACACCCATTCAAAAATTCGTGTATACACCCGTCAAAAACAGGTGTATACACCCATCCAAAAACGCGTGTATATACGCGTGAACGTCTGTGCAGACAGGATACACGCAGACATACACGCGTTTCTACACGCGACCTGCGAAAAAAAAATTTGAAAGCGACCGACCTCCAAAAAATCGTACTTATAAAAAGCCCACTATCGCCCACTGTCACAATTGTTCACCAGATGGCAACCAGAGAAGGAGAAGGACGGAGACAAACGCATAAAGGAAAGAGACAATAGCATAAACAAATGGAAGGAAAGAGACAGGACAAAGGACAAACTGACTCACCTCTAAAAAAGTGAGTCTTCTTTTTGGCTGATTCCCTTCACCCGTGTGCTCCTTGTCTGCTCCTTGCACTTAGGTTTAGTGCTCTGTTGGAAGAGGCGGCGACGAAGGAGAGCAAATCTTCAGTTTGAAAATGTTTATTTGGAGAAGGCGGGTTATTTTTAGGTATGGACAGGTCGTCGCGTGTAACTTCGCGTGTATTTTCACGTTTATAATAATCCAGCCGCGTTTATACACGCGATTTTTGGGATCTAGCCGCGTGTATACACGTGATTTTCAGGATATAGCCGTGTTTATACACGCGATTCTTAGGATTTAGCCGCATTTATACATGCCATTTTTAGGATGTACCCACGTTTATACACGTGATTTTCAGGATGTAGCCGCATTTATACACGCGATTTTTATACTTTCAATAAAAACTGATTACGATTTTGTGTTTACTGTTTTGTACATAGGATGTCATCAACCTCCTCAAGCAGTTCTGGTGAGGATGAGACAATGCGTCATCGTAATCGCGATGTGTGGTTGGGACAAAGGATCAAGTGTATGTATAATCGATGTCAAGGATGCATTGTACGAGCGCGTCGAACTACCTTGAATCACATCTCCATGTATGGAGAATGGAATCAAACAAGTTTAGAGGTGAGTAGATGTAAATTGATAGTATTCAAATGACTCATGGTATTCAAATTAAATTAATGGAGTTGTAATATATATACTCTAATTGAAGCAGGATGCAGTACCACACCCTAACATTGTGCCTTACGCGCGGCGAGAGCACGCAAAGCGTCGACGAGATGATGCTGGAGCTTCGAGATCTATTGTCAGAGATGAGTGGGAAAGGGATAACAATAGCCCTGCACCCCACGAAGTTGTGGAAGAGGAAGTGTTTGATGATATGGTGAGGTATCTTTTTAGGGATGATCCCAAAGGTATGGACGACGATGATATGGAACAAGAGCATCTTTACAAGGCTTCATCGACACCGGTTTTTGAAGGGTACACATTCTCTATTTTACGTGCTTCACTTGAACTACTCAATATACAAACAGTTTATGGATGGAGCAATGCAAGTCTTGACGCATTATTAAGTAAGCATTCTAACTTGCAAATTTGAATTAGTGGTTTAGGGTTTAGGATTTAGGACTAATTGATGATATTGGATGCAGGCTATTATCAAACATGCTTCCAAAGGGAAATAGACTACCCACCTCAAGAGACATAGCAAGGCGCTATGTGACATCTCTTGGCTATATTAATTATAACTATTGACTTTATTATTCTATCTTATATTTATATTTTAACAGGTTTGAAAACATCGAGTAAATATGCATGTCCTGTTTGTGGCCCTTCGTTAGTACATGAGTATGCTAACGGTTTATGTAAGACCATATTCGATAATCATCATCGATTTCTCCCGTCAAATCATCCTAAATATGTTGCTAGTAAGAGTAACATTCCTCCACAAACACTTCGTGCAAAAGATTGGAAGCGTATTTGGGAGTCTACAAATATTCTTCCTCCAGATGGCATGAACAGGTATAGTAATGTTTTTCAATCTTGTTTTGTGTAGTCTCTAATTGGATTAAAGATCACATAGAGCAATCCCTTGTGTAGGTACTCCATTTTTTTTTGCTACCATATTGGACCCATCTTAAGATCAACCATCTTCTTGATCCCATGCACATCTTCAAGAATGTGGGATCTGGTATTTGGGAACATGTTATTGGTAAACGAGACAATGTTAGCGTACGGGAGGACTTGCGGGTCGCAGGACGTATGCGTCAAGCTTGGCCACGAGAGGAGGGTGGGCACGTTCGTCTTCCTCCTGCACCATGGATTATATCAAAGAAAGAGGAGAAGCAGGTAAAGTAGGCCATCACCACTTTGCGTACTCCCACTGGATGCATGAGATCATTGAAGAGAGCCTTTACAACCACTAAGAAAAGAGGCGTTGATTGAGCAACTATATGGGTTGAAGTCCCACGATTGGCACAAGATGCTCCAAGTAAGTGTTTTCCAAGTCTTGTACGTTGAAATTAAATTTTGTAATGCCATAAACCATACATACATGTGCTCTTATGTGCGCAGTTCATACTACCTACTAGCATCGACCATTGTGCAAATAAGAGTTTGAAAAAATGTATTTATAAGATGGGCGAGCTTGTGAGGTATGTAAAACCCATGTGAGATCACCCTTCATTATACCTTGCAAAATGAACGTGCATGAGGCATAACGTACTATTCATTTATTTTTCAAATATGTTAGTTCCAAAGCAATTGATCCAGCCACGTTGGATGATGCGCGTGTTATGGCAGCGGAGGTGGTTTGTTTGGTAGAGGAGACTTTTCCGTGAACCATTCTCACAAGTCAACTACATCTCATTGTGCATTTAGTGGACGAAATTGCTTTATGTGGCACTGTGCATGCATGTTGGATGTTCTTCCTAGAGCGCTTCATGAAGACCTTAAAAGACTTTGTGAGGCAAAGTGCAAGGCCCGAAGGAAGCATGGACGAGGGTTGTTGGTTGATACAAGAGTCTCTTGTATATATTTTAAAATTTCTGTGGACAGCTCTTTGCCACAACTATGGAGCAATGAAGAGGACTTGAGGATGACCTCTATTGTGCCTCAAGGAAAAGGACAGAGTAAAGTAATTGACAGAACATTGATTGATGATCTCAATTTCACTTGCATCCTTAATAGTGATGTGATGAGAAGATGGATTACAAGATATGAGGATGCAAAGACAAAAAGGCAAGCAGAAAGAGCTCTCTTTCAGAGGCAACATGGCTCTCGTAAGGCGTACCCTAAGCATCTAGCAACACTTCCGAATGATATCCATGTTGATTGGTTACATGAGGAAATGGAGAGAGCAGAGAGCGACGAGAGGCTGCATATCATGGCGGAAGAATGGGAGTATACACGAGAATGCATGTTAAAGGTACATAGAACTAATGTTTTGCATTAGTTGTAAGTGATTTACTTTTAATATTTATTCACATTGCTTACACAAATATTGCTTCTATTTTGGTCCAGTGCACTATGTTCAATGCTATATGGTGTGAAGGCAAGCATTTTCAAACACAAAGAATTGATGAAAAGAGGAATACACAAGATTGCGGTGTCATTAGTAGCTTTGAGGGAGCTAATGGAAAAATGGATGATTATTGTGGCATAATCCAAGACATATTTAGGCTTGACTTTCGTCGCTTCTTTGTGTATGTTTTGGATGTCAAATGGCAAATGAGAACGTGGTGAAAAAAGGGCCTAATGCAACAATAAAACGCCATGCAAGTGGCTATGTAACTATTGACTCTACAAAGTTTTGGCAAACAAAGAAAGATAGGCTCGTATTGCCACAACAATGTGAGCAGGTATGTATTTTTTTACTAATGTGTTTCATGTACATATATATCTAAGCTCACGTACCCCTTGACTTTTGATATGCTAATTAATTACTGCAGTATGTGTATTTGAGTAGGTTATCTATCTGCCAATGGTGCATGACATTAAATGGTGATACGCCATCCCTATTGCACCACGTTCCAAAGTGATGTATAATACATTCACTGATATGGAGCATATGGAGGATGTAACAAGCCACAATGAAGATGATGTCGAACATGCCAATGAAGATGTTGTGATCGATGATCAAGAAATAAGAGATGATCATGATAATGAGGATGAGCGTGCCATTTCTCATGATCATGAGAATGACCCTACCATTGAGGATGATGGTGATGGTGATGTTGATGAGGATGATCAGGACATCGATACCATTATCAATGGACAGAATATCGATAGTGGAATAAATTTAATCGTAGCCTTACAAATTAAGCAAATGGATATTGATGTTGATCGTTTGGCAAGGATGGATCTTATTGAAGATGAGATCGAACCCTAACCAATCCATCACTGTATCGTTCTAAATTGATGACATTTCTATTGTATATGTTCTTTTAATTATCTCATGATTTATTTTTGAATATATTTCATTGTTGTAAATGCATATAGTGGGATTGTGTAATGATATATACTGTAATGTACTATGAGATGGTTTAAAGAAAATAGTTTTTAATTTTGTAAAAGAATTTAGTTTTTCTTAATAAAGCGTGTATTGATGCATGTATAATTGTGTGTATATACAAGCGCTTATACATGCGTTTCTGAAACCAGTATACACGCGAATTTAGATGCCAATATACATGCGCTGGTAGACATGTTACTTAAAGTTCAATACACGCAAATTTAGATGCCAATATACACGCGCCCGATACTATTCAAATACATGCGTGACCATACACGTGCCCATAACTTATCGCGTGTATGGAATGCGTGTATGGCAGCAGTATCTTGTAGTGTTTGTATGTTCACATGTCCAATTCTCTTATGCTAAATATCAACATCTGGCACTATCCCATGATTGTGAGAAAACATGGCTGACTTCAAATATGGTATGCTTGCATCTAGTTTAAACAATCTCCCTTATTTTTTACCTTGGCAATTTGCACAACCATGCTTAAAGTCCTCAACAAAGCATTCTTAGACATGATAGTAAAAAGTTCTAAAGAAGGCAATCTTGAGTTTTTTAAAAAGCCTTAACCAATTTTTGATTCAACTTTTATTAAACCAAAAAGCATCGGTAATTTCAAACCTCTAAAAGATCATCTTTTAAATGATTACCTAACCAACCAGGCCCAAACTTGGACCTCTCGATTTCCATCTGAGCTGGGTGAGTCTAATCCTAACTTCTTAAAAACTCTTCCCTCGTACCTCGGCTAAGAGGGTTAAATTACCTCAATGAGAACAATTGTCTTCGGTAGAACAAAGAGAGAAAAGAACACATTACGGATGTATATAGTTCTGCCTGCTCTCATCACAGTCACATTAGGTGAGTTCCTATTATCAAGAGACCTTGTCTTTGGTAGGATGTAAGGGAATGGATGGATGCATGCTTTAGACTCAAACCTAATAAAGATACTAACTCACAAACTGAAGAGAGTGAGAGTGACGAGACAATCCTAGGGAATTGTATACAAGGATGTGCTATCAACAAGCTTGGCAAGTACTTTGAAGGTGAAGAACTTAATGCCACCTTGCCTTTAAGACTACGATCCAAAACATCCAAAACCATCCTAGATGGCGGGGCTTGAGTGAGTATTGCTACCATAAAACTATGGAAAAAATGGGGATCATGAGCACTCACAGCCACTTTGAAGATCAAATTAGCTAATGGTAACCTCGCTTTACCCATGGGAGTGGTAAGAGTGAACCGATGACCTCATGTGGATTGACTTTTGATCACATATTTACAATCATGACTTCAAGAAATCAACCACTTCTCTTAGGTAGGCCTTTTATTGAGAAAATTAAAAATGATCCATGACTAGGGAACTGACCACACTGTTTTACAAAATAAGGATAACATCATGAACGTAAATCTTTGGAACTAGAGCTATTATCCACTTAACGACCAAAAACCCAATTGAAGATAATGTTTCAGTTACCACTAAATGAAGTGATGAAGATAAAGCTAGGAGTGTTTTCCTTTTTGAAAAAGTCCAAGAAAATGATGTCATTGTTGACCTAAACTTTGATGTAGTTGGCTTCCCCAAACTTGGGGAGGATGAGAATTGGCTTCACATCCTCACTACCAAGGATACATTGCCCAAAGTTTATGGTACATAGTTCTATGGTGATAATGGAAATGTAGTTATGCCTATATAGAACCAAGAGCTTGATGTAAAAAGCCCCAAAATTTAAGGATCCGTTTAAGACTTTGGTCTATATGGGAAAACCAATAGAGACCTAACCAACATGGCTAGACTTGTTGGAATTGAGGAAGAAAGGATTGGGAGGTAAGACCCACTCGTTTACTGTTGCATTTGCCAGAAGGTAAAAACTTTGTTCGCAAACTAAGTCTTTAGAACATCAATTTGTATGCCAACCCCAAGCTCAGTAATCACAAAAGTGGCTAGGCTATTCCTACTGACCATTCTTCCCACACTAGTGTTATGCATATCAAAGATTGCTTGAAACAGCATCACCTTGGTGAGACTAATTTCCAACTTATCAAATTACTCTTGGCTTGATGATTTTCACACCAAAAGGTAATAATCAGTGTTCTTAATTGTGAAAAATATTTTATTCTTGTTTGCTAACAGCCATCATGGTCCTGTAAGATAATAGATCCTACAAGAGAACTTCTGTACAGGCAATAAAGTGGTGTGAAGTTGCTTCCCCCATCACCCATTAAGCTCCTTTGCTTTGCATATCCCAACTTGTTCAAGTGTACCTCACTCACACACTGAACACCCAAGACAGACCTCATACGACAACCCACAAGCCCTCATTGAGTTTCTTACATAGCATAAAACATTTGCCTTCTGCATGAGTAGGGCACTACAATACATGGTGTACCAAAAAAATAAATAAATAAATAAAAGAAGAAGAAGAAGAAGAAAATGCCTATGGCCAGTGACTCATCTCTAATCATAGCATACACACACATCTCAACTTTAACGACATCATCAAGGTCCCAGACAATGCACCTTAAAACCAACAAACAAAGAAAGCATATCGCCTAGAGAGGAGCTACAATAAAGAAGTAACTAAAGATAGTAAGATGCAAAACCTATCATCATCATCTTGGGAAGTCAAATGCAAGTAAAATCCATAAAGAAAATTCAACCAAAAAGCCTCTTTAGTAATGATATAGTAGGTATCTAATAGTCAATTTTGACACAATCCCTTTAGGAAAACATGTAGAGCAACACAACAATTCTCAGAAAGACAGGAAATGGCAACATGATAAAATCTTATGAAATCCCTTAAAACACTATGAAAAAGGGTTACCAATTGTCCTATTAGTCACTTAAGCTGCCTCAGGGGTGCACTATTAAGAAACCCTATGTATCGCATGTGTTCAAGGGGTATTTTAAAAACCCCTTACCTGTGAATTTCTCATGAATAAAATGACCCCTTTTTCTTTATGGACGTACAGGTTTTTTTCGAAATCGATTTAAAAATCCCCTTCTGTAAATGTATTAAAAATTTTGAATTAAAAACCCCTTCATTTGAACTCACATGCTACACTTATTATTTTTAGGTAAATCCCCCGAGCTTAAAGCCCTTTAAAACAATATGAAAAAGGGTTAGCGATTTTTATGTCAATCGCTTAAAGCCAGAAACATGGTGATAATCGCTTAAAGCCAGAAACATGGTGACAAGCTATCATTTATCTTTTACTCATTGTACTCAATTTTTTCAATTCTTAGACATTATCCAAGTCTCGTGTGCTCGAAGAGACACGCATAAGATTCTATGTAAAATCGTTCATGTTGGATGGACACGCATAAGAGTCAAATAATAATTTTTTAGAGAAGAAAGGAGAATATCATTTTTCTTGAAGTTCGGCATTCCCAATCATGCACTTTTCTTTGTTGGAATTCATGGATCGAGGCTAGGCTAGAGCTTAAGGTGGCTTAAAGCTAAACATGATTAAAAGAACATAAACAAGATGCAAGATAAACAAATGCAATAGATTGGACAAAATACCAAAGACTTACTTGATGTATTGATTGAGTTGTGTGTTATGATCAACAAAGGAAAGGCCCATTTATATAGCCTTTGTGACAATGAGTGGCACACACTATGTGGGATAAATTCTAAGGAGTGAGAGCTAGACCTATTCCTCATGTGCTATGTTGTTGGTGCTATTCTAACACCCCTCCTCACTAACAACACAGCTTTACTGATGGCAATGCTAGTTTGACAATGCTGTTTATGATGACCATGCTGATGCTCGTAGGTCTTACTTCAGTTAGGTTTACAATGACATTTATGTGACTAGTTACAACTTACAATGCTGGTTACAATGGCCACTTCTTTTGGCTTATGATGCCAGTTATGATGGTTGATGCTAGCCCTAGTTATGCTTACAAATGAGCTTAGGTTTTGGAAGGCAACTTCTAATGGGTAAGGTCACCTCATTTTCTCCCTCAAAGCAACCAAGTGATGCGACGAGATGTCATGCAGGTGGGCGGTCTTACCAACGTGTTTGTGAACACGGGCAGTGTCTAGAACCCAAAAAATGCGGCACACATGCAAATTTTTTGTGTACAGTGGAAGGTCTTAGCACATGTGTAAGTTCATGGCCAGTGTCTAATCCAAGTACGATGCACAACGGAATTTGAAACCTGCATCACTAGGATGTGCAAGGGGTATGCAAAAAATAAATGAAAAATGTGTGAAGTATTTACAAGGACGACATCCTTTTGCGGCGTCGTTTCCATGCATCTCTGACTTGGAGCTGAAGTGAAGACGTCGATATCAATGGCGATGCCCAAGTTGAGTTTTTCGATGTTTGTGTTATCTTACCCATATGAAATAGTCCCAAGAGAAAGGTGCATATGTTGGCCATGTGAATAGCCCCTCTTGTGAGCACACTAAGGTTAAGGAAAAAAACTTAATAAAATTACCAAAAAGATTCTCCTAGCGTGCTGCACGGGTGGTGGCAGAATTTTTGGATCTTTGAGATTATGTCAGACAGTAGGTGGCACTGATATTGTCAGAGGAGATCAAGGTGGTGTTGCTGCTAATCTTCTTCTTCTTTTCTGTGAGGGTTCTGCCTATGCTTCTGGAGCTGCGCTACTCTCCCCCTCTCTTCGTTCTTGCGCCGAGCTTCTGTGGAGGTCGTGCTGCTGAAGGACTACACCAGGCTACTTACAGGGGTGCACTTAGAAGCGCAATTGGTCGGATGGTGTCGCTTGTGCAAAGAAGTTGGAGAAGAAGCTGGTCTGCTACTACTGTAGAAGGATGCCACTCGTTTGTTAATGAGGCAGCACGGAACTGCTTCTCCGCTTTGCGTTTGAGAGCTGCTGTGTGTGTAGCACTCCTGTGCTTGGCTGAAGAGCTCCTCTATTTTGATGTATTGCTTCAGGTGCAAGAGTCGTCGGGCTGCGAGTTTCCTGATGCGTGTGTGTCTGGCTCTTTGATTGTTGCCAAGTTGTTGCTGTAGATTTTCTAGCTACTCACTCTCTCTCTCCAAAGAACACACACATGCAGTTGTTGCTGAGCTCTAATGTAACCCTAATAACACATGGAGAGACCTAATACAATCTTTGCTAGCAACGCTTCACTTGTGGGCATCACTTTGCAAAGACTAACCCTACTGTATGACCTAATTAGACCAAGCCTAGCCAACCTTGCTCTGATACCATGTTGGAATTCATGGATCGAGGCTAGGCTAGAGCTTAAGGTGGCTTAAAGCTAAACATGATTAAAAGAACATAAACAAGATGCAAGATAAACAAATGCAATAGATGGGACAAAACACCAAAGACTTACTTGATGTATTGCTTGAGTTGTGTGTTATGATCAACAAAGGAAAGGCCCATTTATATAGCCTTTGTGACAATGAGTGGCACACACACTATGTGGGATAAATCCTAAGGAGTGAGAGCTAGACCTATTCCTCATGTGCTATGTTGTTGGTGCTATTCTAACATTCTTGAAGTTCCACACATTCCCATGCATGCAATTTAAACTACACTTTGAACCTCGAAATCAAAAGCCCTCTCTAGTCAAAAATTTATTGCACCACATATTATTCTATTTTCTGAATGATGTAAGCAAGTAGGTTCTTGCACCATTCAAGCACATTCATTAAGCACCCTTACTTTTTTCCCCCATGCACATGCATTCACACTAACATATGTACCCTCAACATCGACTCTCTAATCACACACCACTAGGTGGCCTTGCCAAAAGTCACATTTTTTGTACCTTTTCCATGAAAAACCTCTCCAACAGATCTCATGTCAAGCCTCACACCACCAACATTAATTACCTAGGTCCGAGGATGGAACTAGAACCAAGAGGAGGGAATGTTAACTCAACATTAACGCGGACCACTGACATGTATCAATAATACATACCTGCATCCGGTTAGTGGAAGTGTGCATTGGTCACAAGTGGAGATGAGGCATCTACAGTGCAAAGTTAGTAAAGGATGTACACACATAATGGGCACTCCTTAAAAGATCCTTGTCCACCCTTAATTTTGTGCTATCTACCTAAGCAAGAATTAAAAGATCCTTGTCCACCCTTAATTTTATGTTATCTACCTAAGCAAGAATTGATAACTTGTTCCAATCATTGTATTTCTTGCATAATTATGCTTAATAATGTACTCAAGGGATGACCGAGCCAAGTGAAAGATCCAACATCCGCCCAATGTGTGCTTAGACTAGCCTAGATAAGGCTAGACAATAAGTGGGTGTCCAATTAGCTATTGGGTGTGGATGCCCAAACTTATAAATCCCTTTTATCTAAGTGAATTTCTCTAATGAGAAAGGGACATTCCCTTGAGTGTTACTGAGAGTGTTTCTTTCTCCTCGTGCTCTAGCTCTCTACCCTATCCTCTTGCCTTTTTTGGTAGGCGGCTTGTGTGCTAGTGAGAGAGTGTGAATGGGAGAGAGAGAGAGAGAGAGAGAGAGAGAGAGAGAGAGAGAGAGAGAGAGAGAGAGGTTATTGTCTTGCACGGTGGAGCATGGTCTTGCAACACTTGGGAGTTCCAAGCTCTACGTGGAAAACTCTTGTGGTGATAACGGGAGAGGCGGGTCTTCTCAAGTGCTAGAGCTAGTGTCCTTGCTATTGCCTCTTCTATGAGATGATGGCGGGTAAGCAACCATGCTCCCAATGCCCCGTGAAAGGTAAGCCCTCTTCACACTTTTGGTTAGCCTTGAGCTAGTGAGTGTGGTGGGTTTGGGCTTTCTAGTTATAAACATCGATATAGACATCGGTAAAAGTGTTGATATAAATGTTAGTAATGTTAAAACATTTAAAAAATCAAAACTTTTAGAAAAAAATCATTAATAATTGATTTACATAAACTCATGAATGTTCATCTTCCACAAGATCCATTGCTTTGAAGAGATGATGAAAATGTTACAGTTTAAGCAATTAAGTTTATGGTACATTTTAACCAACTCAATCTTGAGTCAAAGGACACCCAAGAATCAACTAGATGATGAAAACATTTTGTTTTAATTGTTCTTTTTATAGCATATATAACCGCTTTTTTAACAAAGTGCATGTGTATGAGCAAGGGGTTAAGTTTGTTTCTACATGCAAAATCATATGAATTGCACCTTGCCCTTGTGTATAAAGGTTATGGTGGGATTATTACCCCTTCTTATCTCGCCAAAGGGGGGGTGTACTCTTCTGACCCCCTATGTAGTACTTGCGTTCAAGGGATATTTAAAAACCCCCCTACTTACGGATTTTTGGATTTTAAAAACACCCCTTCTGCAATAATTTTTACAACCGTAAGTACCCCTTATGTACCAAATTTTTACCATTTCAATTAAAAATCCCCTTATATATGTAAATTTTTTGTAACTCCACAAAAGAAAAACACCCCTTCTATTGAACTCACGTGCTTCTTATAGATCCTATTATTACCTTGTTATGCATGTTTTTCTAAATTAAATATTTTATTTATTATGTTTTTTAATTTTCTTACAAATATCCCTCAATATTCATCCATGTGCCATGTTGAACCTACCCTATCACCTACATTCATCTATCTTTGTACAACACTTATGTACAACACATAAAAAGTAGATTTCTCCCCTATATAGACACATAACTAGAATCGGAGATTTACCCTTATCTACACATTTGCACAAAAAAAACCCCTAATGTTTGTATTGTGAATTATATCTAAAGGAAATTCATTAGTGTGAATACACGTGTTATGTTACATGAAGCCTCATGAGGTCCCTCGATAAACATAATAGCATCTTGGTGGAGATTCCTAAATAAAAAATTAAAAGAATGTTTATGCAAGTAAACAAAAAACAAACTACATAAACTTTTCACAAAACTTACATGATCACCATATCAAAACATGCACTCCCTCATGCAAAGGCATAGACATAACTCTAAGAGGGCTCTAGGATGCCCACTTCCTAATGAAACCTCAAATTAAATAACAAGGTTTTGCTAAAATTAAAGATTGGTATTTAAAAGAACCTTGGAAGTGGTCCACCTTACCTTTCTTTAAGAGTTCTTAGAGTTTTTCTAGTGCTTTAAAGGTATAAGATATCCTAAAAGCACATTTCCTTATGTGGATTTACAGTCTAAGTACCTTAAATCACCAAAAAAAGTAATGTCAAGAACACAACTTTTGGGTCCACGTTACCTTGCTTTCACCCTTATACTTCCAAACTTCTTATATGGAGCCTATATGCAAACTACGAGTGATAAAGTTTAGAAGTATCATTAAGATATTCCATGTTTTTTCTATTTATTTCTTAGTTTATGTATCTATCCCACAA